>NC_136065.1:469908106-470158106 GCF_964261635.1 Lissotriton helveticus
GACGAGCTGAAGAGAGAGAGAGAGAAACAAGACGGAGGGCATTGCTGTGGGGAGGGGGGAGGAGAAATGCGACACAGCAGCACTTCACACGGCAGGCCGGCCGTGAAACTGAAAGCACGGCTGGCCGGCCGTGAAAGCCTTTGATGCTGCAGGGGGTGGCGGGCAGGGGAGGGGGCGGAGCGGGTAAAAAAAAAACAAGACGGAGGGAAAGGCAGATAAGGGGAGGGGGGAGGAGAAATGCGACACGGCGGGCAGGGGAGGGGGCGGAGCGGAGCGGGGAGAGGGTGTGAAAACAGCAGGGGCCTGGAGTGCGGCTGAGGGAACTGATGTGCACGAGCTTTTAAGCTCAATGCACATGCGCATTGAGCTTAAAAGTCACGGGCACTGCAAGGAATCGCCACGATTCCTTGCTTGTTAGTTAAACGTTGTTTAAGCCGCAATAGGCTCGCAAGCTCGATGCGCATGCGCATCGACAGGCGAGACCTAATAAAAAACATACCAGTCATTGCAGATTTATCCACCAGGACTGCTGTATGTTGAAAAGCAAAAAGGGGAGAGCAATAAGAAGTATAAAGTGGCGGGAAACTAACTTCTATGCCACAACCATGAATATAAACCTACTGCAACAACTCTAGTGGGAAAATTGCGAGCAGGGACAAGATGGCAACCTTGAAGAAGGACAGTGTAGTGGTAAGAGAGTGAGGGTGGACAGGAAACTGGCAAAAACACTCGGCACATGATCTGGTTCTACCAATAAGAAAACAAAACAGCGTTAATCCTCTGGATTTCCCTGTTCATCTTGTGTGACAACAATTTTTTCTGCTGTGACTGACACCTTCTGAAAGGGAGGTTGCTGCTGCTGCATCTGGCGAGAAGAGGAATGGTTTCAGGGGTACACCTTCGAATTATCTGGGGAACTGTGTACGTTGCTGCTTCAATGAATCTTTAACACGACAAGAGTAAATGGGCTCAATGTTTATTCGGAGTACAAAGGAGCCACCAGCACAGCAGACGTATCTGATGTAATTCCGCGGAAGTCTCAAAGTGCCCTCCCTCAAACCGTGGTACATAAGCATTCCACAACCTCAACATGACATTAACATACATAAATAAACTGTGAACTTTCGAAACATTTCAACTCATCCCGTAAACAAGAGGACAACAGGAGCCCAAGTGTAGGCAATCGACCCGGAATCGTCAGTTTCTTGCGAGCAGATACAACTTTGTTCGCACTTCAGAACGTGTTTCAGCGAAGCCACCATTTTCAAAATAGGGTCATGCATTCAGCCTTCTGGAAGACTACCATGATAGTGCCCACATCTTAGTCAGGGCCACATACACTTCAAGGCAATAAATAGTCCCTTTGCAACAAAAAGGCCAGTGTATTGTGTACTTGTGAGAGGCCAATTAAAGAAAGTTCAGTTACATGAACATCAGGTACTAGAGCACAGACTCCTAGAATACGATGGTTAGCTTCTTTGCTAATATTTTCTAAAAACTCAAGTTTGTTCTCACATCAACATGCACCCATCTCCCCTTGTTGTTTGAAGGCATTGAAAGCCCACTCTGACCTACCTTCTGTGAAATGTTTTTTTTTTTTTTACCAATGATGTAGCCTTTTCAGCCCCCGTTAGTTAGGACCGCTTTCTCTTAACCCTGGTTTCTACTGTTAATACTGATCTCTCCAACTTACCTATCTTCCTCTTGAGTTAAATAACCCTATCACTCTTTTCTGTTTCGTACGAAATTTACCGGCTGAAAATTCTATTTGTCCTCTTCTTCTTCTCTTTACTCATGTTTTGCAGAGAAATACCAGCTATTTATCTTATTTTAATGACTTATTTGCCAGGTTGCTGCCGCAGCTTAGGCACAGTAACAATGTGGCCAAGACCAATCCTGCACAATTCCGCACCTGCTTTCGATTTGGTAGGCTTCCCCTGGATGGCCCTCCTCTTTGGCCAGCTCTACTCATCAGGACTTATCTTGGTCATCCATAATTACGATGACATGGACCACAGTTCACCAAAGGAACTCTTCATGGGCATTCAATAGCTTCCTTCTCGTGGTCTTCCAGTGCTGGACTGCGCCTATCACTTCCTGCACCTATGTCACAGAACGTCAGTCCAAAACTGGCAAAGTAACTAATTCTCACCCAAAGCAGTTATGATGGGTTTGCTGCTAGAGAAAGATTAAACAAGCTTTGGAAAATGCATTAGGTTTCACCTATTTGATTAATAATGGTTGGAAATTAACGTGTCTAAGGCCAAGTTCATGGCTTTCAACCCATGCCATTCTTCCCGACCGAACCCAATGCTGAACGGGGTACCCTTAGAACAAGTCCATTTATTTGAACATTTGGGTGCTACTTTAAGTGGAATGATGGATTGGGCCCACCATATCTCCAAACTGGGGATTAAACTAGAGCAACAGATAGGAGGGCTGTAAAGGATATATTGAGGGCTTAATTTCAAACCATATTCTCCCTTTGCCCAGCTCTATTTTTGCCAGGAGTTGGGGGTGCTCTTATATGGAGCTGAGCTATGGGGACACAAACATCTTAAAACCATAGAACTGGTGGAAAATAGGTACTTGGGGCAGGTACTAAACATTCCGGTCAGTACCCCTTTGATATCTCTAAGATTGGATGCCGGCCTTAGACCAATCATGGAAAAAGCAGGGGTTAGACCCATAATATTTTTTAGGTCGAAGCACGACCTGCATTCAATGCGAAGCATTGATTGCAGTGCTTCGACAACTATTGTGATCCGTTTTTGGGAATGTGGGACACGACTCAGACGCGCTCTTTTGCAGTCTCAGTTTTGACCGCGGGAGCGCGCGTCTGAGCCGCGCCTGCGCAGATGAACTCCCAGCCCCTGCTTTCGCGTCGCTCTGCTCGCATGCATTAATGGCACACACACACAGACACAGCCAGCCCCCACCCCTCTGCATGCACACACATACAGGCGCGCGCACACATAGACAGACCGACACACGCAGACAGACACACACACGCGGACAGACACACGCACACACACAGACACACGCACATACGCGCGCGCACCCCCTCCCCCCACACTTACCGGGGTCTTTTCGTGTGTCCCTGTCTCCCTCGGCAGCCTGCGGTTCAGTCTTGACAACAGGCGGGGCTCTCCACGACCACGGAAGCTCCGCTAGTTCACAGGCAAATCTTCCGGCTGACTACAGAAGCGCGGGGCTCCCGTCCGCTTCCTGTTTGCGGCCCCGCCCCCGTCCCAAAACAAGTTGCCTGGCTTCCGTTCTAATCCGGACTGCAGACATAAAGCTCACAGGTAGGTCCCCGGGTTTCCTTTCACGGGTAATACCTTTTTTTTGTGTTGTAATGGTTTATGTGAAACAGACTAACCTCCACCTCGTTGTTCAGTGTAGTAGGCTTGGGCGAGGAGGAGGGCAAGAGAGCAGTAGGCATTATGTAGACGAGTTCAAGTATTTAAAACTTGTTTTCCCCACAGTGGACTTGGTTTTCCTTTTCCGTAGCGATACTGCACATGACTTGTTAGTGTGAAATGGAATTGCATGTGACATGGTGGCTTTGAAGGAGAACTGTTTGCAGTGGTCTCTTGTGAGCGAGGCAGTAAGACCAGTGAGCGCCAGCCTTGTTTCGCTGTGCGGGCCAGAGTCTAATCTTACCTTGCACTTCCTAAGATACTGGGCAGTAATGGTGAAACGCCACGCTTAGAGGGGATGTCCTACTGTTGGGGTCTACTCTGCTTTTGGTCCAGTATTTGTAAATGGCGGCAGCAAAGAAACACATTTATTTAGGTGATATGGCACCATCTTTTAGCAGCTTAGGCGCTTGAGATGCGCAACATCCAGGAATGTAAAAAGGACCAGCGTTCTCAAAATGTCGGCAGGTTCGTACAATGGAGTATGCAAAACACGAAAGATTATCTACATCGAGAGGTGTGTGAGTGCTCGCCTGCGGCATATTCACAAATTGTCTCCGGTGCGAAGTGCGGTGTTGGCGTTGGATTTTACGGCCTATGGACTTTTTGATATCACAGAAGACGCCACAAACACTTCTGTGACCCCTTCTGTAGCATGGATCGCTCTGGACTTACCCCAAGGGAGAGCACTCTTATTTGCATGAGTCTGGCCCCATGCATTTCACGGAATCCATTTTCCCTGTGCTGTATTACAGACCCGGGCACAAGATGAAATCGGCCTCGGGAGGCGCTCGGAGTGCGCGCCAATACGAGGCGGTGCAGTTTGAGAGTCCTCGGGAACATATCTTAGCCGGAGGGTAAAGGTGTTCCAGGGACCTCTAGACCTTTCTTCCCCGGCCCTCACTGTTCAGAGCCGCCTGTCCCTCTGCAATGCTGTACTGTTCCAGCGCAAGCACAAGTCTGAACTTCACCGGACACGGCATATCTTTTATGCGTAATTGGGCACAGACTCCCGGTCTGAGATGCGCGGCCATAATGAAGGGTTCACAAGGCGTAGATGAGTACAGTGCGTCAATCTGTACTTCTGCACCTGGAGTACAGATGCATAACGACTGCGAAAAAAATGGTACCTTGCTTAATGGGGCTGTATTACCTATTGGGTGCACCGACCTAATCTGTGCTGTGGTGCGTCCATTACAGCCCAGGACAATGCCTCTAGAAAGCACCAAGAAAATGTGCTCGCGTAGACGCAAACTCCTAAGCTGGGCAGAGCCCATCTGTGAGAAGTTGGCCTGATGTGCAGTGTTCACTATTCTAGTGATCACTATATATCAGTCCAAACAACCCTTATTGATGATTGGTTGTAAGTCAACCTTATAGACCAGCTATCCTAGTAGCATGGATATGAGCAGTCTAAGGCTAAGACTCTAGAGGGCGTGTTAAGCCAGCTGTTTTACCATCACATTACCCCTTGAACACCCAGTGAAAGGACACCACACAAGTGTTATGAAAATAAACAATGTATTTATTAGAATCACAACAACCCTGTACTCTTTATGAGGACAGGGTGCTAAGCACACAACAAAACTCTTACGAAAATACTTAAGTTAGCACGTTATACACAAATGCCCGAGGGGCACGAAAAACCATATACTTAAAAAGTGGAATGCGAAATTACTAGCAGGTAAGTACAGTACTAATAGGCTTTGGAATCGCTAGGACTTGACTAGGGAATCGTTAGATTACTTCTAGGAGACCTAGGGGACTCGGGTGCAGAGTGTGCACTCTCACGCGGGATGCGGGACAAAGTCTATGGAAGCTAGTAAAGGCAAAGTTAGTGTTCACGGGCGAACCCGACCTGGTGGGAAGAAAACGACAGTGGATCCTGACCCTAGGATAGTGAGGCTATGCTGGGACACCGAAGTGCCGAAGTTACCTAGCCCAGGGGCTGCAGCTGCATAGGTCTGAAAAGACGTCGGGAACCTCGTTGCCGGACCAGGAGCCTGGAAGAAGGAAGTTGCTGGCAGGCGACCAGTGAAGAAGAGTTCGATGGATCCAAGCCTGGATCAAGGAAGAAGAAAACCTGAAAGCAGAGGGGACCAAGTTCTTGAATCACTAGCCAGTGATTAAGTGGGCACCAGGATGGCACCGGGCGAAGTCACCTCGACTAGGTGAGTGGGCGACGCTGGCTCTGCAGATCTCACGGACCAGGAGGCGTTGTCGGCGACCAGGATGGAGAGGCGAGCTGTCCCACGATGGATGAAGCTGTCGGCGTCGAAGTTACCCAGGATTGGGCAACAAGCCTTGGCTAATTCAAGCCCACGCGGTGGACTCAAAATGGCGTCTTGAGTGGACCAGGAGGGTCCGGGGTGCTCCTCTTTTGGAAGGGAGCAAGGGCCAGCCTGGAGCAACCAGACCAGCAGCAGAAATGTCGTCGGGCGTCGTTCAGAAGGCCACAAGCCAGCGGGCTAGTAGCCAAACAGCGCGGTGAGCAGCAAAAAGCAGAAGGGCCCCACGCAGATCGTGGAGATGCTGGGAGGCTGCACTTCGGTGCTGGAGCTGCTCAGGGTCGGGGCTTCTCGGACCCCAAAGCACTCACCAGGAAATTACTCGGCGGGCTTGCTGGAAAGAAGTCGTGCAGTCTTGAAGATGGCCGGTCCCTCGAGGTCTCGTCACACCCACGAATCTCAGCGTGACTGATGATGTAGGTAGAGGTCAGAGGTGCCAGGGAAGCCGATTCTCGTCGAGCTGGGCAGTCTTGATCCGGAGGAGAGACTTGCAGCAGACCGCAGTGTTCTTAAGATGGTGCCTGCGGATGCAGGGTGACTACTCCTTAGTCACAAGGGAGAAATCTTAGGAAGAAGTCTTGAGTCCCTTTCGTGGAAAGTAGTTTCAGGATTCAAAGATGATCTGATTTGGAAGGGGGCCAGTTCCTACCTTTATCCTGTAAAAAGGGCTGGCACGCGACTAAGTCCTGCCCTAGGGGTGGGACTAGGAGGGGGGTGGTTACACCCACTTCCTTGGCGGGCTTTTCCCCAGCACAGGGTCTGGAGTGACCCTGGAACTGGTTCCAGCCAGCCTATGCACAGTGAGCACCGGGGTGCCACGTGCAGTCACCTTCCTCTGAAGCCCTGCCTACCTACAATACACAAAACCCTGTCTGGGACGGTGCTGGCACCGCCCCTGGCAGGAAACCCTTTGTCCTTATCTCCTGCTCTGGGAGGACTCCCAGCAGCAGGAGGGCAGACTTGTGTCTCGGTGGCAGCATCCATTTTGTGGATGCTAAGGCTCTGTCTGACTTTAACCGGGGTTACAGGTTACATACATGTCGTGTCCATCTAGAAGGGTGGAATGCTAACCCCGTCGCCAGAATTGGCGAGGGGTTAGTATTCCAATTCGTATGACACCTTACTCGACATGTTTTGATAAAGCGATACCAGAGTTGGCATATAACCGCGAGGATTATAATGCACTTAAGAGTATATGGTATGCGATATCATGGAAACGGCTAAGGGATGGATCCCGAAAGCCGCAGACAGGCTCAGCTCATGCCAGAGCACTATCTCACACGATTCCAAGCACTCTGCCTTCAGGATTGTCAAGGCCTGCCATAGGAGTGACTGATAGGAGATCTGTGTGTCCATTTTAAGGTTAGATATAGGTATACTATATCTAAAGCAAAGGGTGATTACACCACCTTGCCCCAGCTGTCGTGCAGCCAGTTGTGTCAGATTTGGATGGCCAGCCAGGGGTGGCATAATACATGCTGCAGCCCCTGGTAGGCCCTGGGTACACCTATGCCCTGGGTACCTAAGGTACACTGTACAGGGACTGATAAGGTGACTCAGTATCCAATTAGATATGTACCTAGGGTACATGGAATCCATTTTACAGAGAGAGCAGTAGGCCTGGGGTCCTGAATAGCAGGGCCCCAGGTCAACTAAGTCAGAAAACCAGCAAAACACCAGGCAAAAAGTTTGGGGCAACCATAGTCAGGGATCTACCTTCCTACACCATCAGTGAAACCATGCCTCTGTTTTCACTGCTTACAGACATAGAGGGACTGCAGTGCACCCTCAGGCAGTTGCCTTGTGCCGAGCCCGCGCTGGGCATAAGCTGAGTGGGCTGTTCCCAGGGCCCCACAATCAGCCCATCAACACGTGATCTCACCGGCCCTCTTGTTCCTCCTCCTCAGACAATTAAGTTCGAGGCGGGTCTTGTTGCAACTGGGGAAGGGGAGGAGCCCCCACCCATGGGCCTCACTGCTATGGTGTAGCGCTGCGAGGTCCAGAAGAGGCATTCAACCCCCTGCCCCCCCCCCCCCCCGCGCAATTGGAACGAACGAGAGTAACATTGACCTTAATTGGATAGAGAACAAGAAGAGTGGTGGGGGGGGGGGCATATTCGGAAGGTTTGTCCTGCAGTCAGCATTAGTCCAGTACACCCCACGAGAAGCACAGCGGGATGCCCATTGACATGCATTTGGTGCCCGCCTGCTTTAACTCTTTGAAAGTACTCTCTCGTTTTCTGCCCCTTCTGAGCTATGAAAGTGCCGTGGCTGAGGAAGGGGCTGCATGACAGGAGGGGACCTGCACAGTGCAGCTTAAGGTGTAGTTCATCGGTTGGGAGGCAAAACCAGCCACATGCTTATAAACTGCCCTAAATATGTGAACGAAAACCGTGCTGGGCACCTGCCTTGGAAGTATACCCTTGGGGGCAGAACTGCTAATAAGTCACACAACGTGCTGCAATGCGTTGCATGAGGAGAGGGCAGGAATGCGCAAATATGTACTTGGATATGAGACATTCCTAAATTCTCCCTGTTCTGGCGCACTGAGTGCAGCCTAGCGCCAACTCAGGCACTAGTGATCCATGGTGCAAGTTCACCTGCCTTGCAGGCAAGCTTGTTTTTGTGCAGGAATCTGTCAAGGTTGCCCGAGCTCGTAAATTAGGCATGGAAGCGGGTTCTGGTTTCTATTTTGGCGCTGGGCTCGCGGTGTGAATTAAACAAACGAATAACTGTGCAAACCGATAAGAGAGGAAATGTCAGGGAGAAAGCGGAACTAACATGCCTCGCGCTGGCGCGCGCGGTGGATGGAGCAGGTGTGACGACAGAGAACAGCGAGGGAACAGGTCCCAGACAGCACAGTAAGGGTTTTAAGAAAATGGATGCTCGCCAGGCCTCCGGGGGATAAGTTAATACCGCGTCGCAAAAGCATCAAAGTAGCTAGGACGGGATTGCTGGCAACTGGTTGTGTATTTTACAGAACAGGTTACTTACTCTGTGCTTTCAGTAGGATTGAAAAAGGTGGTGGGTCTCACATGCTAAAAAAGTATATGGAAAAATCTTTTACAAGCTTTGTGGCGTATGTAATGTAGTGCAGGGCCTAAAACATGTGAGCTAGAATCCATTGCAAGATCCAGGGTGCCACCAGAATGATTCAGTTACATCTGGGTGAATTTTCTGCGAGTGCATTAAACTACACCATACAACAAAAGTTTATACCGAAAACAAGCCAGACCTTGGACTTACCAATGTTTGTTAGTGGAGATTTTATTCAACAATGGAGAACTGAGTAACGACAATGATACTGTTGTAAATAGTTACAATTAAAATGCTTCTATTATGAAAATTAGAGATTTTGAAAAATTCTGAAATCGTCACACTGAGAGTTAAAAATGACAAAGGTCTAAAAAGGGGGAAGAGTCCTGAGTGACAAGGCATACGCACACGCCCTCCCCATCAGTAAACACTACATTTTCTTTTCCTTAGGCACTGTCAATATTTTGACAGCTGCAAACCTTCTTCACACACTCTACCGTAAAATCATAATTTCATTTTGCACAAATGTGATCATAACTCTGTGCGCTCTGCAGAGAGGCCAAAGATTGGATGAGCATGTAGTGTGAACACCATGTGAAAGTCAGTCTGACAAACTCCTACAACCTTCAGCTTCAAATCTAGAGCTCCCAAACCTACCCATCAGGAAAGCCCTTTAACTCCCTGAGAGGCGACTCAATTCGCATCATGTCGCATGAAAAAACTACAGAAACACATCAGGCAAAAGAAAAAACCGTATAAGCAATAGGGACCATGCAAACTGAGATAATCATGAACTGCCCTGCTAACTTTGATTCCTTATAGGGTTCTCACACTCTTTGAGTAAAAGATCAGAGTATTTTGACTTTAAAGGACATGACTATAGGGCACAGTACGGTCCTGTTCCAATGTCAGTTTGTATTGGTGACAGAAGTTCGCCTCATACAAAGGGGTCTCATGCCAACTCGTGCAGTGTTTTCTGCACCTATTGTAGTGCTACTGGTGGAGAGGTTCTGCTACCAGGGCCAAAATTAATGAAATTGGCTCTGGATCGCAACACACCATTGTTCACTTTTTTGTGCCCCAAAGCTATTCGGTATAATGGGAGGGGCAAGGGAAATCTGCATATTCCCTTCTGTAATTCCTCATATGCATAGAGGCGTGGCCCAAGACACATGAGCTGGTGCATTTCCGCACACACCTCAGATTCAAGAGCAGAGACAACAAACACTGGCAACGCCAATAGGTCTGCCTTAGCAAGCATGCAATGTTTTATTTACTTACTTTTTTTGGGCAAAGAGGTGCAATAGGCTTTAACATTTTAAATGAAACTGGTAAAATAAATTACACTTTTTAAAGGTGGCAAGTACATATTGGGAAAAAATAAAGAAAAAAACCCCACAACAAAAGTAATTTAGAAAAAATATGGATTGAGAGCAGAGATTGGACCAACAGGTCTCGGACTGAAGTGGGATACTTTTTAGGTTGAAGTGCACAAGTAAAATATTGTCATTCACTGCGAAACGATCTGACCCATAAGTATATGTATGAATTAATTAAACCAATTTAGAAAGCACACAGCTACTCCAACGGAGTGTCCCGGTGCATGCTATGGTGGCGGAAGCAAAATGTAAATGACACGCACGGTCAATGAGTGAAGGAAGAGGGCTACAGAAAGCCCGTCTGTCCCTCCGGTGGAACATGGCTCCTTGCCTGGTGTCCTTCTAATGTTCCTGCTTTAGGAGCTACTTTTTAGGTCGAGCTAGAATACGCATGCTTGCATGCGTCTAGCTCGACAACTATAGCCGTCCGCCTCCGAATCTGAGACAGGGGATGGGCACGAGCGTCGACTTTACCTCGTGGGCGCGCACGCCCAGCCCGGCGCCGTGCACATCCCCTGCCTCAGATTCCAACCTAAATACGCAGGCAGGCACACACACAGACGCAGGCACATACACACACACACACACACACGTGCACCCCCCCGCTCACGCGCACATACACAGCCACGCACGCACCCCCCACTCATGGGCACACGCGCACACTCATATACACACACACCCCCCACACTCACCGGTCTCTTCCGCGTGTTCCGTGTCCTTCTTTCCCTCGGCAGCCATTGGGTCAGTCTTGTTTCATTTCGCGCCTGGTACGATCGCTGAAACTCAGCAGCATGCGTGCTTAGAGTTTAACCCTGCCCTCCAGCGCTCCTATTGGCTCCCGGAATGACTCGACATCAGACATCCACAAGTGTCAGGCATCCACAAGCGTCCCTTTCATCAGCTCTCTGCCATCCTCGTTAGCTTCAAATGTTTCTGGTTCCTCACAAGGCCCCTCCAGCTCTCGCCTTGCCCTATTTTACATTGCCACAGTACCACTCAACGCCACAGCACCACTCAGCATCGCTCCACGCCACAGCATCACTCTGCACCGCTCCACGCCACAGCATCACTCTGCACCGCTCCACGCCACAGCATCACTCTGCACCACTCAACGCCACAGCATCACTCTGCACCACTCAACGCCACAGCATCACTCTGCACCACTCAACGCCACAGCATCACTCTGCACCACTCAACGCCACAGCATCACTCTGCACCACTCAACGCCACAGCATCACTCTGCATCACTCTGCACCACTCAACGCCACAGCATCACTCTGCACCACTCAACGCCACAGCATCACTCTGCACCGCTCCACGCCACAGCATCACTCTGCACCGCTCCACACCACAGCATCACTCTGCACCGCTCCACGCCACAGCATCACTCTGCACCGCTCCACGCCACAGCATCACTCTGCACCGCTCCACGCCACAGCATCACTATGCACCGCTCCACGCCACAGCATCACTCTGCACCGCTCCACGCCACAGCATCACTCTGCACCGCTCCACGCCACAGCATCACTCTGCACCGCTCCACGCCACAGCATCACTCTGCACCGCTCCACGCCACAGCATCACTCTGCACCACTCAACGCCACAGCATCACTCTGTTCAACCATTCAACAACAACTGGTTCAAATATGTTCTCTCAATGTTTCAAGCTTTATTACAAATGTCACAAAAAGATGTTAATATTTCACTTCTGTTCTTGGATTTTCCTCACAATAAAATACACTGAACATAATCTTCATAAAAGTTATTTAAAAAAGTTTAAGCTATTGCCATAAATTACAATAACTTATTTAAGTATTAATTATTAAAACAAATTAAAAGCCATTGTTATTTGTAATATCAATACATGTAAGTCACGTAAATACAACACATATTGCATTACAAATGCTATAGGTGTCACGTTTGCGAAAGTTAAAACTATTGGCATTGTAAATGACAAAGCTATTAATTTCGCTATTTTCAAAACCAACACATAAATCAAAAATGTGTCATTTACAATACCAATAGCTCAAACGTTCCTAATGCGAGACCTATTGCATTGCAAATGCTTGTTAGAAGATTATAGTCTACCCCTGAATTGATAAATTATCTCAATGGTGTTGAGGAAATTTGTCAGATATCCTGCTGCTGTCGATCTCCAGTTGTTAAAATATATCAGAGACACACTTATTGAAATGGGCTTACCCAATATGTGGGATGATTCGGGAACCAGCAGTTGTACTATCTCGGGTTAGGGCCTAAAACCCCGGTTTAGATCACATAGATTGAATTAGCTTTTAATGCGAAATTGGGTAAATTAACAAGTGCTTTTATAACGATAAAGGATACATATAGCGCAGAACCCTTCTTAGATGATATTGAGCAGATCCTGGCCAGAAAACTACTTTATATGCACTTTCGATACGATACTATGCCACTTTGTAGATTCACCTCTAGGTGGGCTAAGCCAATAGATCTAACTGCAATGGGATGCCAAACTTATGGCCATGAAATGGAAACCATAGCTCATATGCTGTTTTTCTGTCCTACCTATAGTAGGGCTAGGTGGATAATTCCAGTATGTAGACATTTAGGAGGTAATGGACATCTGTAGGCATGTAGAATTATGCAGGCTGTCTTCACGCCGCCTATGGTGTTAGCCGTTTACAGATTTTTATTGAGTATGTGATATTTTTGGAACAAATATAAAGTAGCTTCTAAGATCATGTAAACCAGTGCCCTGTTTATTAATTTCTGATAATGATTGATTTTAAAGCTCATTGTATTTATATTAGGAAACTGAGCATTCTATTTTTAATTATTTATTTCCTTCTATTAACTAAGGATTACATATTCTTTTTTTAAAGCTTTTGTAGTGCTTTATTCTTTATCTTTTAACATATTTGTTTCTCTCTAATATGGTGTTTTACCAAAATAAAGAGTTTTGAACTGATAAATAGTATATATATATATTTTGGTATAAGTTTTAGATTGGTAAGCAGCTGTGCAGTATGTTACTGAAACTTCATAAAAGTGTTATGACTTATTTATTGAGAAAGCCAATATATGGTGCAGTAACTGTTGGTAATATAATGCCGGGCGGTTAGGTAAAGGGCAGAGGACAAAAAAAAACAACATGCAGTGGCCAAGCACGTCTGAAATGCGTGCAGCCATGGGAGATTAGGTAAAGGGTGGAGGACATACCAAATAACCACAGCGTAAACGCTGCACAGGCAAAACCTAACAAGCATGTTATATGTTTGTCTTAATGCTGAGATGCTTTTTGTTGTTGTAACCTTTCAACTCTTGCAGAACGGGCTGGGCACAGAGGTCGCCATTTTGTACATCTCGGTTACTCTGACTGATGGAGCTATTCAAAAAACGGGCTCCTATTGGAGCCTTTACAGTAAGTTTAGCTCAATACTTAGTCATTTGAAACATTAATGCAAGTTGGTGCATGCAGAAGCACCTGTGCACTCTCTTAAATTAATTAGGATAAGTTCTATGGGGGATGCAGTGTCGGATTCCCCCCGACTGAGGAGCACAGTATGGCAATGCTAGGACCACTCGGTAATAAGCAGTACTCAAGTAGGCACAATCTGTTGTGTGGGGAGCAGCCTAGTAATACAGGAGTCGGTCAGGTTTGGCATAGACACATAACTGTGTGTCCCAAAGTATTGTGGTATTGCATGGTAGCAGCACTAGCGTGGAGAAAGTTGTCTTTGACCACACGCTGTTTCGAAAAATCCTGTAATCGTACCCAACAGTGTCGTGTCAGTAAGCCAATTTAGGGCAATGCATGTTGCCACTGAATATGTTGTTTAGAAATAAAGGGATGTGTCCGAACAGTATCAATGTCCAGCACACCAAAAGTGTGGGTGCTCCTTTTATGGGAGATACGGTTACTTGCACACCGGCCACATCTGCTTCAGAAAAGAAGGGATCGACCTGCAGCAGAAGTCTGCCTCATGTAAAAAGAATGTTTTGGTGTTGCTTCCCTTCCATGGGAATATGGTGTTGAACAATGCCCAGGTTGCTCATCCCCCCCAGCCCTAGTTTTAGTCGTGGCGTGCAGGGAGGAGTAGTGACAGCACGTCGGTGCTAAGGAACTGCTGTGTCCCAATGCTGGCAGCACCAACGTGTGCGCTCCTCACAGAAACAGCAGAACCCAACACCCGCTCCTGGGGGGAGCTGATCTTCAGCCTTCTTGACCCTGTCAGCAGCTCTGGCCCTAATCCCCTCCCTAACTGGACTTTGAAGCGTTGCTTCAGCGCGACTGTAAAGCAAAGGCCATCCTCAAGTGGGTTTCACAGCGAGGGGGTGGCCTTTCAAGTTCCACAGCACTGCAAGCATGGCAGACGACAAGCATGCTTTAAATGCATGCAGGCAGTGAGAGATTACAAGCATGCTTCAAATTCATGCAGACACTGAGAGATTAGGTAAACCTAAAAAAAAATGTGGTAAAGACGAAATGGAGTAAAAGAAGTTCCACCCTCCAATGCGAATGAAAAGGAGTACTTGGGCCTCGGAAGACTGAAAAGAGAAGCACATGAGGAACAACAGGAAACAGTATGCTACAGCCTATAGAAACTGAGGAAAAGTGAGTGGCAAGCATGGGAACCAATGAAAAACGAAGGCGGGATGTAAGCCCTTATAAGACATATTAAATACAATAGATTTCACAAGTACAGCCATGTTCTGTGAAGGCAAAACCTAAACATAATGGTGCCTGAGGGCACATTTAACAGCACAACTTTTTGATGAAATTGCCAAACAACTTTAAACATTTGAAGGCTGACCACCTGGCGGTTCATTCAAGAAATATTCCTTTACTTTATCTGCTGAACAAGCTCTACTCGTCACAAGGGTGCTGAGCAGGGGTGGGTTATGTCTGAACAGAAAATTTGTTTGTGACTTTTCATTGTCGTGTTAATATGTTTCCCTTTCACGCACAACTTTGTGAAAGGGGCATTCCATGGGTGCTGCAGTGGTTGTTCCCACGCAACATCCATGGAACTTGATGTGTTCACAGATTTACAACATTTAGTAATCCAGGGTATGCGTCAGTATCCTACGCCTCCTCAGGGGGAAGCGGAAGGAGGCGCAACGAGGAGAAATACTTTTTTTTCTCCTTGATTTTTTTCTATTTCTATGCATGCTGCATTAATTCATAGAAAGAGGAAAATGCCTTTGATTATTGTTTTTGTGCAGGAAGATGTTCCGTCCTGCACAAAAAAATCATCCCCTCAACGCAGGCACCGTTGCAAAATTATGCAATGGTGTCTGCACTGGTGCATAACAGGCCATTGTGTGCTGGCGCAGGGGAGAACAGGAATATGCCGTATCTTATAGATGTGGTGCATTTCTGCCCTTTTATTTTGACGCACGGCAGTGCAGCAGGAAGGCTTGCTGCGCTGCCGTGCATCAAAATATTGTAAATGAAGGCCCATAATGTCTGAGAATCAACTTTAAAGATGTAGGATAAAAAAAACTCCTTTGAAATCTCTTACAAAACTATCATTCCAGGCGAAGCAGTGTAGGCTTACACGAATCTTACAGGTTCAGGAATCATACCTCAGAAACATAAAATGTTGATAATTTTATATTTATTAATTCAGATCATGTAATGCCAGCACTAATCATAACATTGCTGCCTTATCAGCAAGAAGGAAACATCTGCCACCAATGAAAAGATAGTTTATGCTCAGCAATAAATGTTCTTACTCTGCACAAAGTATCACTCTCATAGTGCCGCTTGAAAATGCATGCACTAATCTTGTTTCATAATGTTATCTTGTCATTTTCAGGAAATAAACTTCTCTTATCCCCAGCCCAAAGAATTAGTTTCTTTTTCTGAAAATATACCTCGTCTCCACAATCAAGCTGCTTCATTCGTGTAAATAGACGTATTTTGTCCACAACCAACACTAGGTCATCTCTGTCACAATTGTGTGCCCAAATAACAATGTTTACGTTTTTCATTTTAGTAAACACGTCGGTTATTACCAACATTCCCATACATCCCTCATATATGCCTACAATTTTAATAATTTTCTCAGATGCCCTATCAAAAGCTTCTCGTTGCTATCTTGAGCCCAGAAATCTTCCATGGGCTCTCTGTGTCCTATATGCTAGACAATGCCAAATTTTTATGAATGCCTGTTCTGGTATTCAGTGACATCAGGTGTCCACATCTGCCCCATAGGCTGTTTAATGCCACTACTTGCCCAGGAATGCTGCAAAAGCCGATGGAAGCATCCATGTGCCTAGGGATGTCACAGCAATAAAAGAGGCCTTCATTATGTCTTCATAAGCTCAGACATACTAACACGCTCATACAGTTACATACATGAAACGCTCCTACCGAGGAATATATTTCCCCACTTATGGCTTCCCTCCAAGAAGGATTGTTTTAGTACCTTTTTCTTCATGAATGACCAAGTTTCGAGAGATGGCGGGTTGAGGACGCCTGGAATGACAAGTAGATAGTTTGGTGTTCCAGGGTGACCTGCTTTATAGAAGTAAGCAGGTTGCGTATCTGTCTGGTTTCAGCGGGATACCATTTGAGAGTGCTCAGTACTAGTGTAATGTATTTGTACTGCTTTGTTTCCAAATCCAGCGTGGCTGCCGCATGGAAGACTGCCTTAAGAGGGCTAATGTGGACCTCTAGAAGACATATAATTGAGTTACCATAGTCTTACGTCCAACTATAGATTGTACCACCATTTTAAAGCCTTCTCCAGCATGTAAGATTGTATTCCTCTGGTTGTAACTGTGTGATTTAAGTTAAGCAATTAACGTAGGCATGTAAGGTAAACAGGTTGCTAGGCCTAATAACTTTGCATACAGAATGATGGAAGGTCTAAGGTGTAGCATGCTAGATAAATAGAACAAGTACTGCTCATACGCCTTTCCTTAGACCTCTCCCACCACACACATCAGTTGCAACACGGGCAACAGCAGTCCATGCTTCTTTTAAGTCCCTGGCAGAGAATCTGAAACAGATCAAGAGTATCCACACAGAGGAGTTGAAAACTACAAGACCAAAAGCCTGTGACGGCGATGGAGCATGGATGTGATAATGGACTAAAATTTTGAAAGAAGCTGCCTTCCAACACAATGAATGTGGCCTACGACCTGGAATGGAATGGCATCAAGATCATGTTATTCTTTTACTGGTTTGCCCTGTGATTTTCTAAATTTGACTAAACAATAAGAGTGTCTGTTGACAGTAATAGTATTCAGTAGCTAAGCATAAGTCCTCTGAACAGGCAGCTCATCAAAATTATTTTACCCACTCCTAGTAGACTTGCACCACATATGACACAAAGCTATGTAGATACAAACAGTAGGTTGCTGCTGATTTTAATGTTCAAGGCACAGGATTTTCACTTGCGAGAGAGGGAGTCTGCCAACTCATCACTGTAAAATCCCTGCAACCTCCGATAACAGCGTCCCTAACTTCACAGCACATTATAGTTGCTGTGTGTGTGTGTGTCAGTGTGACATGTATGAAATGACTAGGGGACTGTGCAAAGTAAACAGGGGAGATGGTTACCACCTTCACAAAATGGTCAATTCGTTCCTGGTTAGTTTTTGTTATGCGACAACCTGAATATTTTTTGTCACTGGGACCTCAACTTAGGAACCCCTACCGATGTGTGTGAGCTGAGGGAATAAACATCTGCATCTTATCTGCCTGCTTGTCTGCTAGAACAGCTGCCCTACACCATTACTTGAATTGCACGTCAACTCTAGGGTTGCGATAAGCATTTTATTTCCAACACAAGAAGATTGGTTAGAAGAGTTCGGTTTGGTCAGGACATGTAGCTTGACTGGCTGAAACCAAGTTCTCTGGCATTCCTGAAATCCTGCACAGAGAATTTGAACAATATCCTATTAATGGAAGATTTTTTGTTGAAAAATGTTCCCCTTTGTGTTGCTCTGTTTTTTTCCAGTGCACACAAGGCAGCATAAATAATAATCTGACCAGCCTGTAGTTTTACTTTTCCGCTCTTGAAGGGGACTCTTTTACACCAGCACAGAGAGACATTGTACAGAAGTGATATGGTCCCTAACGCTGTTGGTCTTGAATGCAAGGTAAAATACTACAATACAGAATGCAGTTTGGCTGCTATGACCAGTAAGAAGTGGAAGCTACACTTGTCAGTGTGGAGAGGAGTAGGTTCCTGATCATGAAGACTGACAGCTAGGCCCAAAGAAATAAAGCCTGCATTTAAATGTTCTTAATGAAGCAAGATATTCAGGTTCCCCGAACTGATGTAACAATGTTTGCATCATCAGAATTTGCCAGGACCTGAAGAAAGAATTCCAGGAATGCTACTGTGAGTCTTCATCATCCCTGATCCAACAGTAATTGGGGGAATTTATCAACACCAACAATCTGTTGAATGTGACAAAATTTGGCTTCAGCACGTTATTACGGCTACAGAGGAGATTATATTGTCTCTCGACTAGGGTGTAAAAGCCACACTGATCCTGCTTGACCTATCGGCAGCCTTTGATACTGTGAATCACAGGCTGCTGATGGAGTAGTTGAGCAGGATCGGTGTGACTGGAACAGCTTGGAAGTTACTCAACTCCTTTTTTTCTGGCCGTGAGCAATTAGTCCGTCTGGGAGAATTCACTTCGCCTTCTTACTCTCTTCCTTGCGGGTGCCTCATGGATCTTCAATCAGTCCTTAGCTTTTTAACATATATGTCACCCCGTGGTGACCTTATAAGGTCTTATGGTTTTGCATTGACATTGTGTGCAGATGACACGCAAATTGCGGGGTCACTGGCATCTTATTGGTGGCCATCTGAGTTCGGTACACTTCCTTCACCTGACAGCTGTGTTTAGAATTTGGGAGTTCTCATAAATGATAAACGTACCTATGTGGAACAGGTTAATGCTGTGATCTCGCTCGCCTTTTTCCTTCCTAAAATGATCAAGAAAATTCTCCCATTTATAAGAGGCCATTTTCAAAAAACAGTTGTCACTTCCCATGTCTTATGTAGGATCGATTATTGCGAAGGGTTGTATCGCATTGCTCATAAGCAAGTTCTTAATAAATTACAAACCGTGCAGAATGCTGCAGCCCAGCTGCAGTGTAAAGTTACCAAATTTAAGTTGGTCTTGAAATACATTGCACAACTTCACTGGCTTTCTGTTAGACAGAGGGTCACGTTTTTTAATAATTATTTTTTATTATCAGATTCAAGTCAACTTTACAGGTTTCAACAAACAAGGCAGAGACGTCGTGATTACAGGGTACATAGTTAGTTTGTGGTAGTTAACAATGGCTATGGGATAGTCAGGTTCACCCTCGCTGGGACAATGGGGAGAATACAAATATTGCCTCTGTATTCGTTCCATTTAACCCAAATCGAAGACCACTTTCTGGGGCACCCACGTGACCCATACACCGTTTTCTCATTGAACGCGCACCAATCCATGCCTTTCTTCCTGGACGCCACCTTGGGTGTCCCCCCTCCCCCGGTGTGCAATATTCCGTTTGGCCTCCATCTGACCGAGTGTGACCCAGATTCTACCTTTGCTGCTAAGATCAGTGGGTTCCCAAATGTTCAATAAGCATATTTTTGCTTCCGGCCTCAAGGCGGCCCCCAACACCCTGCCCATGCACTCATGCATTTTTGACCAATAAGATTGGACGTACTCACCCTCCCATATTATGTGCATAAAGGAGCCCGGCAGTCCACAGCCTCGCCTACAGTTGCCTTCCTCCGCCCGCCCCATTTTGACTAGAGTGGGCCCGGTGACATGTATTCTGTGGAGGATTTTCATCTATACAAGACGGAACCTCGCTGACAGAGGGTCACTTTAAGGATTTGTGCTCCGTGTTTAAGGTACAGCATGGAATTGGTCCAGATTTCTTGAGGAGGTGCTTCTCTTGGTGCTTATCAGGTAGATCTGTATAATCAGCTTCTGTTAAATTGTTGGTTTTACCCCGATTTAGATACCTGAATTGGGGAGGCAAACGTTTTGTGCTTAGAGCATCTGTAGCTTGGAACACTCTTCCTCGATACATTAAAGCCATGCCTAATCTTCTGGCTTTTAGGAAGGTGCGGAAGAAATGGCTTTTCTCTGTTGGTTAATCTCTTCTTGGGATCTTATCTTTTTTCCTGCTATTTCAACCAGTGCCAAATGCCTTTTTGGCATTCAAACCCTCTATAAAAATACATAACATACCATCCCGACTTTACGACAGCCTATTGCTATCCAGACAGAAGAGTATCCCTTTAGTCCTTGCAGTTCTGAAATTATCATCTTTGATGGTACAGTTGGACTCTAACTCTAAAGTGCAGTTCCCCAGTTTTGGGTGATGAACTAGCAAGAGTAATGTGTCCCATCAGTCAGTTGGGAGCTCTACCCAGCTAAAAAAATTAAATCCTGTTTGGAGACTTTTGGTCCCTTGAATTTTCATATCCTTCACGGTGTGTTTTGGGTCTGAGCCCAGCCACACCACCACTGCAGTACTACTGATTGTGACACCATTTGGGCTAGCAACTAGAGCCATCTTCTTTTAACACTGACCCATTAGCTCCAATAAACAGATTCTGAAACTATACTGATTATCTCTTTGGGATCCACTGTTATTTTTGGTTGATGGGATCTTAGCTGTCTTTGATGGGTCCATGACCGCCTGAATTCAAACCCAATGAGCCACCTCAGAGAAACAAAGGTGGAGGAGAGACATACTAAAGCAAACATAATAATTGTAACGTTCTGTCTAGCACCTCTGACTCTCCGGAAAATTGTAAATGATAGATCATAATCTTTCAAGCCAGATTCAAAGCCATTTTGAGCTGGAAATTCCAATGTGTCGAGATAGTTTGACAGTCGACTCCTAAATTTGCGTTGGAGGAGAGTGACTGAATAATGTAATGATTTTCCCATGCTTAATCGACTCAAGTATGTGTCTCGAACCCAGAAGGCAGTAGAACTTTCTGGCCTTCTGTGTTAGTCCGTTCAAAGGAGAAGTTCTGCCCAACACATTTTTGACACATAAAATGCCACACAATTAAGAATCCCAGAACCACCGAGTATATTTTTTTTCTTAATGTCATTCTGTCACTTCACACCAGTTTATATTTATCATCCGCCATCGTTCACCCTACTTGCTATTCTAACACATTGCAAGTGAAAAGGAGGCACATGATTCTTTGTTACTTTATTTGGGGAATGCATGCAAACCCACATAGAGAAATTATACAGAGTATCAGCATGAATATACTCTTAACTAATCTTTTCCTGTCAAGTACAGCCACCTTGAAATTCCACTCCACCCTCTCACGGGCGAAAGCTGAGTCCAAACCATTAATGTCCACGGTTTATCCAAACTTCAGCTTTCTAGTTATTTAATCTTGGCCACCCCTAGTCCTTAGCTATCCACCTTAGTCACTGCTCTTATCCTAAATAAGTGTGCCCCATTCTTCTTTAGGACTAAGCCTCATGAACCTAAACTTTTTCTGGTTACCACCAATGACTAGTAAAATGTTAGCAGCATCTAATCACTATTTGGATAGCCCACCGCTGGCTTCCCTGGCCACTAGCTGGCATTGCAATGCATCTTTACAGGTGAAGCCCCAATTCACCTGAAACGCCCAATCGTTTCTTTTTCTTACGGTTCACTGGTCCATGCTGGGCCTTTCCATCTTAATCTGTGTATGGTTATGCAATACCAAGACCTCTTACTGCCTCCCTACAATCTCTAAAACAAAAACTTCCATAGCACCCAAGTCCTCATCAACTGCTACTCATACATGACTAGTAAACTAAGTGGCTCATGGTTTCTGTGGCACAATTATTTAGTAGTGCTCCTTCCGAAGAACATTTGGCCCCATTTTCTCACCCAACCACCTGGATTCTCCTCCCTATTCCTGCTGTTGTTGGCGCACACCTCAAAGCCTTGTGTCATAAAATGTTATCCTTTCTGCTTTCCCAACTATTGTTACTATGCCCTATACATTTACTTATTTACTATTCCATGTTCCCCACTGCATCCTCTCCCCTCTTAGCAAGCCCTAAAACGCTCTACCTATTTTTTATTAACAATTACCTCCAAACTTGTTTGTGTGCTTGCTGCTTCAAGCGGTCTGACAAACTGTGCACAAGTTGCAGTGCCCTGGCATTGACTTTCCAGACCTCTGACATTATCCGTGGTGTCTCGGAAAGCATCAGGATACTAAACTACCTCAACTGATCAAAAACCTCGATCAGTCTAGTGAATTCGCCTTCCTTCCTGCTCTTGCAGACAAAGAGGAAATCATTCAAACAATTTATCACTTACCGAAAGCCCAAAAGCGCTCAGTCATCCACTAGAAAATCATGCTGAGCATGTCCACTAATATCTGAACTTCACCCAAGAGGTAAAAACTGCTTAATGCACTGGAGGCAGCCTAAACATTTAGGGCCTCATTTATGAGAAATGACGCATCGCTGTGTGAAAGCAGCGATGCGTGACTTCTCAGTGCGCACTCCTTGCGGCATACCTGATGCGTCATATTTAATGTATGACGCATCATGTCGCAAGGAGTTACAGATACGTCAGTATTTCTGACGTTTCTGTAAGCGCAAAAGTCACGCATTGCTGGAATGTGTCACCAAAGTGACGCAACTCCAGCAATGCGGCCTTTCACATGGGGAAAGCCCCATGTGAAAGGGCTTGCGTCAGTCTTACGCCTGCTGTGCGGCAGGCGCCAGATTTTGACGCAACAGCGTCCTAAAAGTGACGCAGTGAAATCTCATAGATTTCACTGCGTCACTATTACGAGGCTTTTTGCGGGGGAACGCCCCCTCTGCATACATTATAACTGACGCAGGTATAATGTAGCGCAGGGGTTTACAAAGTGACGCATCTGCTTAGATGCGTCACTTTGTAAATAGTGCGCAACAGGAGGCATGTTTTATGCCGCCGATGCATCACAAAAAGTGACACATCGTAAAGCGCAAAACTGACGCAAGGCCTCCTAAATGAGGCCCCTAATTTATACCACATTTGGTCGTCTTCACCATCCCCCCACCCCCTCCCACTCCCACCCAAACACGCAAACTATAACCAGATATACCACCCAATTTTCACTGGTGTATAGGACTACACAATGCTCTTGACCAACATAGTAGGTCACTGACTGGCCCCTGTGGACATGATGAGTGATGGATCAACACAATTCACCCCCTGCCTTATAGATGGCCCATTCATAGGTGGAACTATTGAATTATTCAATGGCTAGTCTACATTGAGGCCTACTGCCTGACCCTACTTTATACTTTATCTTATTTTCCAGCTACCCCCTCACAAGACAAGCAGTGCTCTTTTTTTTTACTTTGGATCACAAGCTGTAGAGTAGTGTAGTGAAACACCAGAGCATGGTCACTAGTTGCAGTGTCCGGCTCTTGGCCCTATTGATATATGTACTTTGCAGTTTTTGTCATTGGGCCTGGACATTGACCCATGTCCTCTTCCCTACAGTAGTAGGCCTATCCCACTACCCTGAGTGCCTAACAGGGGAGACATGACTAGCCTAAGAAATACACTTGAAACCCTGCACCAGAGAATGCACCACTAATTCCTGTTTGGTGGCTATCGCTGACCACACCTTGTGTGTCCCAAAATCCCAGTGAGAAAATTTGGCTGTGTGGATACCACTGGATCTCATTAGTTGTCCTTCTCTCTGTTGTACACAAATGTAATATCTATGTTTTAATGAGGGTTCACTAGGTCGTCTTTCAGTTCTTAATAAATACACAGATATTCTGAAAGGCATCGAGATCATCATCATATAACTATAGAATTACAGTTTGGAGGCGTGTGATGTTTTGCACCCAACAAATTCTGTTAAAACAAAGAATGTTATATTAATATTATGGCAAGTAAAATGAATGGAAGAAAGTATTCACTCTTATGTGGAGCATGACATGAGAATAAAGGCATCACATAGCACAATCATTTTAGGAAATGTTATTACATGATTTCACCCCAGGATCAAGAGCCAAGCAGAAGCTGTTAGTTTGAATATGTGTATTGAGGAACCCCGTGATTTTCAAAGTTTATAAGCCAAACCTCAAAATGGTGTAACCATGTAAAGGGAATTCTACTAAAAAAAACGACGGTGTTTACTAATAATTGTCTGTAGTTCGTTGACCAAGTGCTAGAATGGCACTGTTTTTAAATTATGACTTAAATATGATGTTTCCTAGGAATCATAAAACCCAGATAAAGAGAACTGGCCTAACTCCATCCTCTGCTAGCCCCTTGATTGTGGGGTATAAAATCCATCAATATAGGACTAAAGCTGGTAGAATGTTTGTTGTCTGGATGATTCTGGGGAATGTTCCTTTCCTTCTGAAAGTTGTAACCATCAGCGTCCTGAGTAAGATTTCAGCCAATTAAGATTTTCAGCCAACAATGCTAAGTCTTCTGGGACTTGTTAGGCCCATTTTTAAAGTGGAGTGCGCTAACCTACAAATCCATCCATGCTGAACACTATTCCTTAAAAACATATAAAGGACTGACTGACATCCGCCCTATGATATGGGGTTAGTCGGACAGCTATGCAACAAATGTAACTAATCTGATTTATTTGACATAAACATTAGTAAACAAGAGATAGGGCATGTTAATATCAATGACTGAAGTGTTCACTCTCTTTAAATCTCAGATCAGATGCTGTAGTAGTGCAATGAATCAACGGAGAGCAATCATGTGTTTCATCACCCTGCTGTTAGCCGTGGTGCTGTGTGAAGGCGCAGCTGTTGCCGTTCCTGTCGTTGGACCAGGACCTGGACCTGGACCAGCTTACGGACCAGGACCCGACCCCTTCAAATACTGGAACCCGCTCACTGGAGCTCCATACGACATGACCGCAACTTACCCCCACGTCACCACATTCTGGCCATTTGCCACAACAACATTCTGGTACCCTCCACCTGAACACCCACTTGCATGAGGAACTCTGAGGATTCCAGTAACCTTCTTGATTCTGGCCAAGTTTTGTGGCCCTCACTGTACCTCAACATGAACTTTGTTAAACTCCTTAAACAGTGTGGTGTTGGCGGGTGGTGTTGCTTGAATCTTCTCACTCAAGGCCCATTTCTCAGTAACTCCCTTATCCTTCCTCAAATACAACACCAATACTTTATCAAATCGTTGCTATTCAAAAATTCCAAAAAATGAGCCGCTACAAAGATGTTAAAATGGCAATAAAAGATTTCACAAAACGGTGTTTTAAAGCTGCCTGCTTTATTTCAAGGCCCCTAAAACAGTCGCACTTAGGAAAAATTACTGCTATGCCTGATATTGCTTTTAGAGCTGTCGGCTAGTGTCAATCAAATCCGGGCAGGAGCAAGGATTATTCACAAATACATTGCAAGTTGCAAAATCTAATAAATGTCATCTAGTATTTTACATTCGGAGGTCATACCTACAATATTTGAACTAGAAGCAGAAATGCAATGTTGGGAGATTCATGTCCTAATTATAATGGAATGATGCATTACTGTATCAATCTACCCCCTAATTATTACTCAGAACCAATATTTGAATAATGCCACCTAAAATGAAAACAAATCTGAGTCAGTTTATCTACATGTATTTATATATGACTCAATACTGGCAGGAGTACTGAAAAGTCTGAAAACTGTGGCTGCCAAGAGAGAAGCTTTGTTACTTTGTGCTGTGCGCAAGTCAAATAATCATTATTGTTAATGTTGAAAGTAAAATGACCAATCAGAATGCTTATCGCTCAAGGTAACAGATCTGAATCGAATCTAGGAGTACAAATTAAATATTGTCTTTGACAAGACTGGGGCTTATTGAAAACTTCAGGGTGTATACCAATGAGGAGAGTGGCGGAAGGCACAGGACTATGTGACTGAATAATTAATGGCATTTATATATTTCGCAATGTCGTTCGGTCTCTTTGCACAGGACTTCTGAGTAACTTAGAGCAAGGAACAAGTAATTCCAAAAAAAGGACTCTTGACCAATAAATCCATGCTTCTTCTGTTTGTAGGTTGAGCCTACTAGACAACGCAAGCTTTCTGACTGTAAAACAACTGTGTGTGATTATGGAGAATTTATAGGGGCTTACCATTGGCTTACATTATTGCCACCCTCACTTGGTTCTTACTCAATGACTTTCCTTGCCCCAGCTGGTTCTTCTTATGATTGTGTCTTCCCTGGATCACAGCCTCCTTACCATCTCCCTGATTTTCTGGCTTCTGTCCTTTCACTGTTAGGGAACTACCATTTTTTTTTCTTAAGCACTCAGTATCTTCCAGCTCTCCCTTGAGTGCTTCTCTTACCCCACCAAATACCCAAACCCTCTTCCCCCGGTCCGTGTTGCTGTCTCCCACACTCATTGAAAGCTCTCTCTCTCTCTCGTGTGCTTCTCCCAGCCAAACTCCTTCCCTCCTCAATGCCTGGTGTTTTTTCCCTCATGTTCTGCTTTTACCCTCCCTCCGCCGTCTCTTCATAGCACCCTTCCACCCACTTCTGCTTTGCTCCCAAACCCACCATCTTTTAAGAAAATATATATATAATTTTTTTTCTCGGGATGGACCAGACAGTAAAATGCTGCCATACTCTCCATCTTAAAAAATCAAAGAACTTTTGTGCTACTTCTTTTTTGTTTTTATTTATCGATACATCTTGGTTCAGTAAATAAAAAAAATTGGTGCCTACATCATAAAGTAGGCACACATGCATTAGAATGCATATGCGCCTACAAAATTACTCTGCAACATAGCCAAGTCTTTTAGTTTTGGCCATGCTACACTGCATCTTGCTGGAGATGAAGAGCATTGTCAAAAAGCAACAGGTTCCAAAGGCGAGACCTGTTGGCTTTGCCAGTGCTTGTTTAATTTGTCTCCAGGGATGGAAGGAAAATGTTGTTTATCCAGTATTATGGGTGTCTTTCATAGATTCACATGCCTGAATCATTCCCCGTCGTCGAGACGGGAGTCCCCGGTACATAGAAAAGTAATGTCCTATAGACATACATAGAGAAAAGTAGGCCTAAGGGCCTTGCCTTAGTAGCCTATCTATGTCCTTTTGTAAAAAGGACCAAATTCCAGAAGGTAGCCAATCAGCTACCACCTCCCTCTAGAACCTTCCTGTCAGGAGCCTCAGTCTCTCAGATTTTCTACCGCACGTTGTGCTAAGGGAGTCTCCTCTGAGCTCTGCTCAGTTTCTCTGTTTATTTTCACTTTATTAAATAACTTTGCTTCTCTATTATGGATTACCTTCAAATACATTCTTTAAGGATAAAGAATTTTATTTTAGAGCCTGTGCTTCTTGTTCCAAGGAGTTGCTCTGCTCTGTTTTTCACACTGACCGCAAGCCAAAGACTGCGCACTTTCTCAAGTAAGGTTTTTTTTTTTTTGGAAGGTCGTGAAGGGCGGTTTTTTATATGGTTAAGACCAGAGAGGAGGTTTTTTATTTTCTCCAGTTACTGTGATGAGGCGTTGCCCTCAACGTCTAGGAGACCTCAAAAGAGAAGAGAATCTCCTCAGACTAATTCCTCAGGGGGACGTCCTGAGAAGGCCCTCAAAAAGACCACTCAGGGGTCTTATGGGCGCAGTCCTTCGAAATCTCTTCACTCTGTGGAAAAGGAGAGTAAAGGACTTGCTTTTGGAGAAAAATCATATGAAAAAGACGACTTCTGAGCCGTCGAAATCGCCTCCTCTGATCATGGGACCCTTCAAAAGGGGGTCTTCTTTGACTCCTGAGGTAAAGACTAGGAAGCCAACATCGTCAACAGGATCGTCGACGGAAAACGCCATCATCATTGCCTATTACAGGCTCTTCAGCGATGGCCTCGTCTACGATGGCCTCGTCTACGACGGCATCTACGACGACGAGAGCGTCGTCGACGAGAGCGTCGACGACGACGAGAGCGTCGACGACGACGAGAACATCGTCGTCAACGACGAGAACATCGTCGACGACGACGAGAACATCGTCGACGACGACGAGAGAGCGTCGTCGTCGACGACGAGAGCGACGACGACGACGAGAGCGTCGACGACGACGAGAGCGTCGACGACGACTAGAGCATCGTCGACGACGAGAGCATCGACGACGACGAGAGCGTCGACGGCAGCGTAGATGGCAGGAGTGTCGACGGCAAGAGCGTAGTCGACGAGAGCACTGACGGCGAGAGCGTCGACGACGGCCTCGTCTATATCTGCTGGTCTACGGAATACACGAGGGCCTCGTCTATGATGGCCTCGTCTACGCTGGCCTCATCTACGAAGGCTCATCTTCGATGGCTCGTCTACGACGGCATAGTCATCGACGACCGTGTTTGTGACTGCTAGTCTATGACAGCCTGTCTACGGCGTCGACAAGGGCCTGCTATAGAATGGCCTAGTCTATGATGACCTCGTCTATGATGGCCTCGTCTATGATGGCCTCGTCTATGATGGCCTCGTCTATGATGGCCTCGTCTATGATGGCCTCGTCTATGGTGGCCTCGTCTATGACGGCCTCGTCTCCGACGGCCCTGCCTTTGACGAAGTCGGTGGCCTTGTCTACGACGGATCGTCTATGGCGTCGTCTATGACGGCCTCCTCTAGGACGGCTCGTCTACGACGGCATAGTCTATGACTGTGATCTACGGGGGAAAATCCGCCAATTCTGGAATTTCTTAACTTTGTGGTAGTGAAGACTACTCCACGTTTCAAGCTCTGAATAACCTCTCAAGAAGAGGCCTGCTTCTTGCATGATTTAAAAGAATCTCTCAAGAAGACAGTACAGTCAATATCGATTATCAATTACTTATATTAAGAAGGGGTAACGGTCATGCAGTACCCCTCCTCTGTATCACCAGTGATCCCTCAGCTGGATAACAAGTATAGGGCGCCAGATACAGCACCGGCGTGCTTATCAGGACATCCTACGCCGGACTCAGTAGTGACACAGGCGGCCCAGAAGAACTCCAAGAATCCTTCGGCCCCTTTATCGCTTCCTCCTAATGATAAGGAAAAAGAGTGGGCAACATTGGGAACAGGTGTTCCTCAATGTCGACAATGACGGTAGAAACCGTGAATGCTCTAGCGCTCTTGGGACGCTATCATGGACAATGGTAGGCACACATAGCCCTATACCTGTCGGAATTGCCAAATTCATCCAAAGAGCAAGTACAAAGGATTCTGCTAGATGGTGAAAGCATCGGCGTCAGTAACTATAGTCTGCGCGATGGATACCGCTATGACAGGGTTCCGCCAGTTGGCTGGAGCAGCGGCCTTGCGGCTCCAAGGATGGCTAAAGGCAACCTCTTTAAGTCCTGAGGTGCAAACAAAGATTTTGGACTTACCATTTGATAGCCAGTTACTATTTGGCACGAAACATTGACGAAGCAAACACTACGAGAGCTTTGGGCACTCTTCAGTATAAGAACCAGTCCCTTAGTAGAAATAGAGGAAGAGGCCAGTCTTCCTAGGAAATTACCAATACAAGCCTCCCTGCTCTTCAGGCCAGAGTAGACCACAATACCAGCGCCAACAACAGCAAAACAAGTAATCCTCTTTTGGGGAGGTCCTCCTTTCAAGGTAAAGGACAGCGAAAATGACAAATCTACGGCTGCTTCTATGACAGCAATAGAAAGCGTACCTCCATCTTGACAGGGACAAGGGCTTTATTCCCGCTTCTTTTGGTTCAGACAAAAGACAAGAAGTGGAGACCAATCTTGGACCTCAGGGCCCTCAACAACTTCCTAAGAAACAGTCGTTTCGCATGGTAGCGATCCAGGAGGTCTTGCGACTACTGTAAGAGCAGAATTTTAGGGCGTCCGTAGACATACAGGACGCTTCCTTCCATATCCCAATTCACAGGAATCACATAAAGGTACTCGAGATGTGCAGTAGCGGACAGACACTGGCAGTTTTGCGTTTGCCCTTCGAGCTCAAGTCTGCACCGCGCATATTCACGAAATGTCGTACCACGGTGGCGGCATGTCTCAGACAGTGCCATCGCCAAGTCTTTCTGTATCTAAATCACAGGCTGGTCAAGGCTTCATCCTTAAAAGATATGTCCAGGTCTTCCAACGCCTGTTTAAGGCTTTTCGATTGCTGGGGCTTCACCCTCAATCAGGGAAAAACCTGTCCTACATCCTTCTCAATGCATCAGTTTCCAAGATGCAACCCTGGACACACGGTCGGCAAAAGTTTTCCCATCCAGAGAGGATGAACAAGCCCCTTGCACTAGCTGCTATAATAGCCTTGAAGAAAGTCTTTACAGTCCGCCTCTTCAAATCCCTCCTGGGGATGATTTCAGCGTGTATCCTCCTGATTCCGCACTGTCGACTACAAATGAGTAATCTACAGGAGGTGCTCTCAAAGCAGTGAGTCCAATGCACAGGGTCATTCGAAGGCCACATTAAAGTGAATCCTCAAATGGTCGGAGCCCTTCTATGGCGGATGTCATCTCAAAACCTGCCTCAAGGTTTGTCATTCCTGCTTCCGGCTACTCCTCATTTTGACACAACAGGCGCCTCCTTGGAAGGCAGGGGAGCGTTTCTGCAAGAGCTACAGATAAGCGGGTAATGATCTCCTATGGTGGAGAAACTACATATCAATCTGCTCGAATTGCGGGCGATCTTCCTGGCCCTTCATGTTTTCCTGCCAAGACTCTAATATTCACTGGTGCCCGTCCAGACAGACAACACCACGACTATGCACTACCTCAACAAACAAGGAGGGACACGCTCGCTGACACTCTCTAGCGAGTCGCATAAAAATCTGGGTTTGACTCATATACCACAATGTAACCCTAAAGGCGGAATATGTACCAGGTGTGGACAATGTGCTCGCCGACGCGTTGAGCATGCCGAAAATATCATCACATAAGTAGGAACTGGAACAACAACTTATCGACCAGATCTTCTCCAGATGGGGCACGCCGCAAATCGATCTATTTGCGACGAGAATGAATGCCAAATGCCCGCACTTCGCAGGTTGGCATCCCTAGTCAGGGTCTCTAAGGAATGTTTTTTCCATCGCAGGGCGCAAGCACCTTTGCGCATTTCCCCTAATTTCAAGAGTCCTTCGGGAAATGAAGACTGAACACTGCACCCTACTTCTGATTGCAACGTTCTTGCCGAGGCAGCACTAGTTCACGGATCTCCATCGCCTTTCAGTCCGACCCCAATCCGTCTAAGCCAACATCCGTCTCTTCTCACGATGTCCTAAGGCCAAGTACTTCATCCGAACCTGCTCACTCAGATTATCGGCATGGCTCCTGAGTACAGGGAGTTTTACCAATTAGACATTCCGCAGGAGTGCAAGGATGTTCTCACAAAAGCATGAGCAGATAGCACAAATAAGACCTATTCCTTCAAATGGAAACGCTTTTGCATCTGGTGTAAGGACCAAGGTCTCCATCCATTTCGGGTTACCCCAGAACAGTTGCTTCCATACCTCTTACAACTGGCACAATCAGGTCTTGCGCATGCTTCTATCAGAGTGCATTTAGCTGCAATCTCCCGGTTTACAAGAACTTCAAAAGGACCCTCTCTCTGGTCCCACAGGTTAATAAAACAATTCCTTAAAGGGCTCTACAGATCCTTTCCTCGTCCAAAGAGAGTTCCACCATCATGGCATCTCAACGTAGTGCTAAAGGGCTCTACAGATCCTTTCCTCGTCAAAAGAGAGTTCCACCATCATGGCATCTCAACGTAGTGCTCATCCAGTTGATGAAGCACCCCTTCGAGCCCATCCACAGGGCTGATATCAAATACATCTCCTAGACAACAGTCCTCCTCCTTGCTCTGACCTCAACCAGGAGGGTCAGCGAACTACAGGATCTTTCCATACTAAATCCTTTCATGCAGTTCAAGGAAAATAGAGTGATTTTAAGAACCAATCCTCCATTTATTCCTAAAGTCCCATCGGACTTTCACCTTAATGAACCTCTGGTCCTCCGTTCATTTTTCCCTAATCCCAGCACTGCAGCGGAAAAATCCCTGCACTCTCGGGATCTAAAGAGGTGTCTCGGTTTACCTAGACAAAACAAAGCACTTCAGAAAAACTAATCAGCTTTTCATAGCCTTCTGCAGACCTAGAAAAGGCATGCAACTTTCCAAACTACGTATCTCACGATGGATATCTTCTGCATTGCCTTTTGCCACGACAAGGCCGGACGGCCATTACATTCCAAGGTGAGAGCTCACTCTACAAGAGCGGTGTCCACATCAACAGTGGTATTTGCTGGAGTGCCGTTATTGGACATTTGCAGGGCGGCGACCTGGAAATCGCCGCATACCTTCACCAGGCATTACTGCCTGGATACGGAGCTGATGCAGGATACAGCTGTGGGCCAGGCTGTGCTTGCCACCTATTCCAGTGAGGTGAGCCTTCCTCCTTCCCACCATCCTTCACTGGTATGCACATTTATTTGCTTACTTCTTGTTACTTGTTGATGGCTCTTAGTCGCATGATATGTATTATCTCAGACTGCTTATGCTGTTCCATCAGAAATGTGCATAATGTATTGCTTGCTACTCTGATTCAGGCATGTGAATCTATGAAAGACACCCATAATACTGGATAAGAAATGCGTTACTTACCTGTAACAGCAGTTATCCAGTATTGGTGTCTTTCATAGATTCACATGCAACCCTCCCGCCTCCCCTGGAAGGTCTCACCTCTCTCTCTGTAACATGTATTACGCCTACCTAGCTTGGTGCGTACGAAAATCTGAGAGACTGAGGCTCCTGACAGGAAGGTTCAGGAGGGAGGTGGTAGCTGATTGGCTACCTTCTGGAATTTGGTCCTTTTTACAAAAGGACATAGATAGGCTACTAAGGCAAGGCCCTTAGGCCTACTTTTCTCTATGTATGTCTATAGGACATTACTTTTCTATGTACCGGGGACTCCCGTCTCGACGACGGGGAATGATTCAGGCATGTGAATCTATGAAAGACACCAATACTGGATAACTGCTGTTACAGGTAAGTAACGCATTTCTTCTTACTTCTTCAATCCCTGCCAGGATGTCTATAGAAATCTTTTCTCCAGGTAACTGTGGTCGGGTATTTTAACACTAGTAAACATTAGGCAGCTTCACTTGTATGACGTTTCCAAGACTGATATGAAACGCATATCAGTCTGAAACTCAGCGGCCTCTGAGCATCGCACACATAGTTTCATTTAGTATTTTGTGAAGTGGGAGTATCATAAATTTGGACCCATTTAAAGAGCAACAAGGAAGGCCCTTTCAGGACAGTGGGGATTTCTAAATGTTGCTGTTGGTTGCCCCTTAGGAGCTCGGAGCAGCCGTCACCAACCAGTAGTTGTTTGACCCAGTGGCTGCCTTCCAGCTTACAAAAGGGGGTGGTGATGGATGGAGCATCTGAATCAATCAAACACTCACACCCAGTCAAAAGATCTGGGTTTAATCCATCACCGTTCTTTAGCCCACTCTGCCACCCCAGTTCAGACATGGCTATATGCAAATCAGTCTGACCCTGTGCCTCATGGGAACAGTCCAGCCCGAACTGCCAAGCCATGTCTTCCCTGGACCGGAAACAAGCTTCCGAGGACCGGTTTCTGGCATTCCAGCCGTCTTCAGCCCGGCTTGCTTGAATCCAGTGGCAAAGTGAGCAAGGGCTGGACTGTTCCCATGAGGCACAGGGTCAGACTGATTTGCATATAGCCATGTCTGAACTGGGGTGGCCGAGTGAGCTAAGGAATGGTGATGGATTAAACCCAGATCAGTTGACTGGGGGTGAGTGTTTGATTTGCTCAAACGCTCCGTCCATCATCCCCTTTTGTATCGCTTTGTTCGCCCTAAGTGTGGCAGGGTATACTCAGACGTGAGTCCCTTGCTCACTTGGCCACTGGATTCAAGATAACCTGGCTGATGAGGATTATGAATCCGAAACCGGTCCCAGGATGCTTGTTTCCGGTCCAGGGAAGACATGGCTTGGCAGTTCGGGCTGGACTGTTCCCATGAGGCACAGGGTCAGACTGATTTGCATATAGCCATGTCTGAACTGGGGTGGCCGAGTGAGCTAAGGAATGGTGATGAATTAAACCCAGATCAGTTGACTGGGGGTGAGTGTTTGATTTGCTCAAACGCTCCGTCCATCATCCCCTTTTGTATCGCTGCCTTCCAGCTTAGGCAGGGCAGATAGTATTTTTTTAAGTACAGTCTTACATCGTCCCTACTATTGTTGGTCTGTTTGGGGTTATTGGAGTGGTGGTATGTCAGAGCGCTTACATTTCCCAGGTCCATGTACAAGTAGTTTAGCCACTGTAGATTTTTCGTTGTATTTGGGCAGTTGTATTCCTGCTATATTCCATTATAAATTCAGGACTATAATTACCAAAAATGCAAAGTAAAGTCTGGATTGGATCGGCTGCTCTCGTATGGACAGAAGACATTTGAGAGTTCTGATAAATTGCCTTAGCCCAATCAGCTTCCCCATCCACTCACCTCCTGCTGCAGAATTTGATGAAGGTCTTCGTTGGGAGTGACCTGGTTAATCCCAGTATGTGCAATAAAATGTGTTAAGGCACACATTGCTACTAGGAGTTTGGCGGCTGACATTTCACTCCTGCAGTTTTCCTCCTATTAATTTCAGCAATTCAGACGTGCCCAAATTCTGACCTGACAGAATTTATCACCAGAAAAATGCAGAATTCGGAATCATTATTAGGCTTTAATCATCAAAATTCGAATGTTAATCCCCACAGGGACAAACATCAAATTAGGAGATGTTTATCAGACCAGTGTCAACTTAATTATTTAATGGTCCCGGGCAAGAAGCATTTTAGGGCCCCTGTTCAGGACAACTGTGAGTTTTATTACCCATTTTCTACTTATTCAAACCCTATGATGCCAAACAATATTTACTTCTGCATTAAAGGTTAAGACAGAGAACTAGATGGAAGAGAGATACAGAAAAATAGGGTGCCTTAGAAGGTGGAGGCACTGGGTACTTGCACACTCTGCCCTTACCTTAAAATGCCCCTACATCAGACCTGGCTAATAAGGACCTCTGCCTACTAGCTGGCATTTCAGACTAGCTAATTAAAACCATGCCAGAGTTTGTGTATGTCAGATAAAATTGCACACTCGGACAAAAGGCACTCTCACTCAAGAATGCTGCTTGAGCTGCAAGACATTTCTTGGCATATGTTTCCCTGCTTTTACTTAACCTGTTCCTGGACATGCATCTGGCCATTGATATATTGGGATGGAGAATTTTGCGTGTCCCAGTGTCCTGCACACAAGCAATAGGCACCAAAACAGATCAGTGATTTACAACTCTTGAGTTTTGTGGTTTCCGAGCAGCTCATCAGGGTTTAGGTTTTTAGTTGTAGATTTCGTCTATATAGTCATCTTCATCCAGTAATACATTTGTGGCTAAAGGTACCTGAATTCAGTAAAAACTAGCATTGGTCCAGGTGATTTGATAGCCCTTGTTCCAAAGCGCACAAACTTTTGAAGCTCGCTTTGATCAAACCTACGAGAACAGATGTGAGTAGCAAGAAAAATTTATAAGGAACCTATTCTGAGAAGAAAGGCAGAAATAAGGGAAAAGCTTGGGAGGTTCTAAGAGTTTCTAACGTGATAAAAGAATCTCAAGCCTACTGGCAAGTAGTAAACTCCTCGACTCTCCTAGGTGAGACCGTCCCAAAATTTGAGTGTGCCCTCTCAAGTGAAAACTGGGTTACCCATTTATTAAATATATTTGGTCCAAAGGAAAAGACTCTCAAACTCGACAATGATATTATAGCTACTTGTGATCTCACTGCCACCCTGAAACTGAGTAGTTTCATTAAGGTATCTGATGTTATTTTAGCAATTGAGAATAGAGCATCCGAGAAAACCCCAGTACCAGATAGAATTGCATCAGATATATTTACATTTCTTCCAAGGTTTTGGGCCCTCCCTGATAACTAATGTCATAAGAAGCGCTATAATTGACTCTTTCATTAAGACATGGGAGGAGGCAATTATTATTTCCATTTTTTAAAAGGGAACTAAAAGTCATCCCCCCTGCTATCCCCCAATCTCACACTTCTGGATAGTACGATAAATATTCTAGGAAGAGTCATATTGGCCAAACTGCAAAGTTGGACCACAGAGGCATAGAGACTCTCTGACTTACAGTTTGGGTTTCACCCAGGCTTGGGAACAGTCAACCAGTCACTGCATTTGAATTTAATGACCCAAAAATACTCAAAGGCTATAAAAGTCTGTGTCCATCTTGGTATTATGGATGTAACGTGCCCCTTTGATACAGTGGACCGCTGCCGTTTATGGTCAGTGATGTCAGAATTGGGCACAGATAGCACAATAATTTCCTTGCTTTACAGGCCTAATGCATACAGCACAGCCAGAGTCTACTATAGCAGGAATGGGGATCTTTCTGAATATTTTCCATCAGTAACAGGGGTCAGACAAGGTTGCGTCCTGATTCAGGGGCAAATTATCAAGGGATTTATCTCTGCTTTTTTGGCTTTAAAAGCCAAGAAAGCGGAGATAAAATTATCTCCCTGTTACCTAGCTGTCGCTAACACCAGTTAGCGACAGCTAGTAGGAGATAGCGACCATCTTGGGCCCCGCTTTTCATGTCAGAGATATTTATCACTAATGACATGCAAAGTGGGCGTGCCAAGATGTTAGCGACTGGAAACAGTCGCTAACATCGCTATCTCCTATTACCAACTTTTGGAGATATTCGGCTAAGCGTGAATATCTCCAAAAGCTAACACCTGCCCTGAGCAGTTCTTAGCCATGTTATCCAATGGGAGGTGGATAACATGGCTAAGAGCATTAGCTCGGTAATGCATGAATATCGCTGACTTTACAGCGATATTCATGCATTTCGGCCGATTTTTATTGCTTAGGAGATAAACCTTGATAATAGCAAGGCTCCTAAGCGATAAAAATCGCCGCAACACGGCGATAAAATTATTGCCGCTAAGCCAACATAGCGATAATTATCGCTAGTTGTTGGTAATATGCCCCTGTGGGTCTTTAGATCAGTCGATAGTTGTGGAGGAACAGTTTTCAGCCAGGTGGAATACTCAGTGCACTGAGTCCGTTTTTTTGTTGCGGGCACATTTATCCTGGATGGGCAAGTACTGACTTGTCAACTCACATGGTGCGAACGTGTGTCACACAGTTTCAGATTCCTTAACCGGTGAGGAGCCGAAATCATACTCTGGCAGGGAATACAAGATGAAAACCACTGCACTAGTGGCTTTCCAGCTCGTCTTTGCAGCTGTAAGCAGCTGATGTCCATTACGATGTGTAAAAACACCCTAGGACGTTGGCGACAACCTCAGCGACCTTTGGTTTTTAAAATCCAATTCTATGCACACGCGAGAGAGTAAAAGGTAGTGATTAGACACTGTCCTTGAAGTGAAAAAATTGAAGACGTGGTCCTTAACCAATGTGGTTCATTTTTAATGTGGTAGTCTTTCGCATAACCAGCTATCACGTGTTTCGTCAGTGGGTAGTGACACCCTTGACTTCTTCAGGGCTTTCTGCGATTAGAATGACTGTTTAAACCTCTCAACCGGTGATATTTCCAACCCAGCTGGTTACTTAATAAATGTTGTATTCAGTATAATAAAATCAATTCCAGGTCTCAGATCCAGAAAATCGTGTCTGAGTATCCAGTTGACAGAGATCCCGAGATCAGACGGGACGTTTGGTGTACTCGCCACGGTTCTGAATTTGGCTTTAACAGACAGCTTATTCTGCCATCTGGTATTGTGTAGTTGGCACCCGTATTGGGAGTGCCGCACCTGGCATCAATCGCTAGTGTTGAGAGCCTCGGACCAGACACGATTTTCTGGATCTGAGACCTGGAATAACCATCGACTGCCATGCTTTTCCCAGAGCGCATGCGTTTCACTGAAGACATCGGCTATCCTATAGGCGTTCGCTAAGAAAAGCCTGCAATAGGTTCTCAATAGCCACTTACCAACGCGCGCTGGCAAAGATAGACACACCTCCACCCAGGCGGACAGGCGGTTTGTGAGAGGGACACAGGAAGTATAGCATACGCCCTCAATTAACACTCGTTACCCAGGTAATTGGCCACTTAACTATAGTATATATATCCCCTGGATCTCCACCACTTGTCATCGACGGGGAGATTGAGAGGACGCCTCTGGGAAGAACTGCGGCAAGCACTGAAGCTAGACAGTAAGAGAGTGGATGACTGATTGAATGTGTGTGAATGGAAAGGTTTTTTAACCTTTTTTTACTCTTTGAATACCAGGCTGCTGGGACATACTCCTTGCGGACTGATTACACTCTAAATACTAAGCTTGTATGTACAAAGTATATTGACAAACTTGCTAAAACTAATACCTTTTATAAACCTGTACTTCTCATTTTCAGAATGTCTAAGTAGGTCCTTCCACCCTCCAGTCTCCCATGGTGCAAGTAGGATAGGATTTAGGGTAAGAGTTGATATGGTGCAATTTACTTTCTGATGAAATGATAGATGACACGGGTACATGTCACGTGTCTCATAAAGTCCAAACCTCACACGCAAATAGGTGTGACGCGGTACAAATGGGAAAATGTTCCTTGTTATAGACATACTCACACGCTTTGGTTTGTATGTCTCTCCTTTTGTTTCCTTTTTCCTTACAGAGTTACTTGCTTAGGTACTACACCACAAGAGGAGCTCTAAGCTCACAGCCCCCTCCACTTTAGGGGAAGGTCCCCTCTTTTTACACTAGGTGTGAGAAGGTGAACCCTTGGGTAGTAACCTCCCCTTTGGTCCTAAGGAATGCAGTGTACCCTACGGGGACATAATTTATTTATTTATAAAGTTTTATATAGCGCGAATATGATCCCAAAGGATATCAGAGCGCTTTACAATATGTGGATAATTGCAGAAACATGTCGACCGCACTTAAAGCGGTGAAGAGAGAATAATGTCCCACATCACCGGTTACTTCTTTTAATCACCATACATTTGTGCCCTGAATAAACTTAGTCAAATGGACAAATGTAATGGTTTTAAGTCACTTATCACTTCCCCACGGCCATCACTTAGCTTTAGAAGTGCATCCCTGTCTCCAGGTGTATGCCCGCCCTCTATCAAACCAAGTTTTTAGAGGGCGAGGAGAGCCGATGATGAAGCATGACACCGGGCGGTGTGTGAGGCCAGTCCGTCACTTTTTGTGAGATGCCCCCACTGGTTCTGCATCTCCTTATAACTCTAAGCAATTGCAGGAACGCACTCAAGGGGCAGCCTAATTTTTGTGTTTACACACCACTTAAGTACTCATGTAAGAAACAAGAGACAAGGTTCTCCCACACAGCCGAAACGCCGCCCACTGTGAATTAACTGGGATAGCAAGAGTTATTATTGTGTGTTAAAGTACGCGAACCACTAACAACCGTGAAGCATGCTAACTCACCAGAAAATGTAGAGCGTAGTTCAGAATCCCGCTGTATAATCACTGTGCCTCGGATTACGACCAGTAGCCGATGCGGCGGCAGTCGCGATTCCTAAACAAACCCAGTTCCTCCGATCACCACCCGTAAATATGCGACACCCCTCCATCCGTGATGAAGATAGTAATAGGACAGCAAAGTTCTCTCACAGTCTGAGGTTAAAACAATATGCCTGCCATGCTGTGTTAGAGCATAATGCTTTGAGTCAGATGAGCAGTAAATCAATATTTACCAGTTATGCAATTACATGAATACTCATGAGAGTGTGCAACCCGTGTACACAACTCCAGTACAGATAGCATACGCTTGTACAACATATGGCAACAACAGTTGATTAGTTATGGAATTGTGTTTGCGCCCTCTAGTCAATCCTAGGGCGCTTATAACGATATGTTTGACTATTCAATGCACTCAGCTCTTAATGAAACCGTTTGTAATATTTGCATGAATAGTGTGCAAAAGATATTAAAACACGTCTATGCATATAACCAGCACCTGTACAACACTTGTAAACTACAGTTGATTGCACATAAAGTTGTACATAGGGTTTGAGTTTGCACACTCTGGATGTTCTATAGGTGCTCATCACAGTATGTTGAAATATTATTGCAATCAGCTTTTTACGAAACATGTCCTCAGAATTTAACCTCTGACCATAATGGTGAATGCATCAGTACTTATATCACACTCTAGATGTTCCATAGGTACTCATAACAGTGTTTTGAAATATTATTGCAATCAGCTCTTTACGAAACGTCCTCAAAATTTAAACTCTGACCTTGATGTTGAATGCATCAGTACTTATATTGCATGGACGATGGTAACAAAGTGGATCAATATTAGGTGTACCCAGATACATCATCATATATACACAGCATATCTGTAACGGGTTAGATGTACTACATACTGGACTGCTATCTAGATCCTTGCTAAGAATGATTCTTTAAACGCGAGCCTAAGTACTACATTGAGGGGTAGTGTGAGGGGTATATAGTCCTCAATTGAAATATAACTGCTGTGAACTACAAACAATTAAATCCTACAAAAAACATGCTAATTCAAGCTTATCGTTGAGACCCTTGGACATTAGGGTGTCCAAAAATCGAATCCAAAAGCTTTCACGCTGTGTCAGAAACTCTGATGTGTCCCTGTCATTTCTAATCTTTACAACTTCCAAAACCGTGACCCTGATTTGAGCGATAGTATGGTGATTATCAACCCAATGACTGGCTAGAGAAGAACTTGTTGTCCTAGTTCTAATTCTGCTCTTGTGCTCAGCAATGCGTGTCCGCAAAGACCTCTCCATCTTGCCCGCATAATAAAAGCCACATGGACACCTGATTGCGTAAATTACATTTTGCTCATTGCAATTAGCTGTGAAGTGTAGATTGACAGGTTTCCCTGTCCAGGGATGTGAAATGAAGGAACCGATCAATACGTTATTACAGTGAGAGCAGTTGTAACATTTTTGCATCCCTTTATGTTCCTCTATCTTGTCTGTGTCGCCGTTCATGAGAATCTCCCGAAGGTTACGTGATCTTTTGTAAGCCAAAAAGGGGGGATTACTGAATAGGTTACAGAAATCAGGCTCAGATTGCATCGGTTCAAATTCACCTGTTTAATCGCTGCTGACTTTGTGGAAAAATATACAAAAACCTCTCTTCTATCCGTTGCCTTGACCCTCTTTTTTAATAATTCTGCTCTGGGTACCTCCTGTGCTCTTCTTTCTGCACTTTCAACAACCTCAGTAGGATATCCACGATCAAGGAAACCTTTCTTATATCCCTTCAAAGCATTGGTAAACTGAGTGCTGTCCGAAGTGATCCTCTTCACTCTAAGAAACTGGGAGAATGAAAGATGTTTCTTCAGTGATATGGGATGGAAACTGCTATATAATAGTGTGTTGCGGCGATCTGTAGGCTTCTTAAAAACCGTAATAGTAATTTTGGTACCTTCCAGCTTTATTTTGACATCCAAATAAGAATTGCTCCGGCAATCAATGGTATGGTTGAATTGAACCCTCGGATTCCTGTTGTTCAGTTGATTCAACTTTTCCTCTAAATCTTGTTGTGTGCCTCGCCAAATAATAACTATATCGTCAGTATACCTACGATATAAGATCAAATGCTAAATCCAAGTCATGTCTTTTAAGACATAATCAGACTCAAATTTCATCATGAAGATGTTTGCGTAGCTGGGGACCCCCCGAAACTCCCATGGAGGTTCCATTGTTTTGTAGAAAGTGCTTTTGCTTCCACTTAAAATAACTGTGAAACAAGCAATATTGAAGCAATTCCAATAGGAAAACTTTATTAGCCTGCACCTCCTCGTGTTGGAGGAGTGTCCATTTGACAGCTCCGATCCCCTCTGTATGTGGAATGGGATGTATAGAGTGCTACTACGTCCACTGTACATAACCAGATCTCCACCTTATCTGGCATCACCATGTCATCCAGGAGTTTTAAAAGGTGGGGGGTATCTTGTATATATGTTTTACCTGACTGCACAATGGGCTGAAGGGAAGAGTCCAAGTATTGTCCTAAAGGCTCATGTATGGATCCGCAGCCCGATACAATGGGGCGAACAGGTGGATTTCTCAGATCTTTGTGTATTTTCAGCAGCATATACATAAAAGGTCTGCACTGAAGTCTTGAATACAGGAACTCTTGTCTTACCGCAAATCCCATGTCTTTGGCGTGTGTCAAGATCTTATTCAGAGTATCTTGAAACTCGATGGTGGGGTCTTGCGTCGGGGTCAGGTAGGTGGATTCATCTGCCAACATAGTTTCAACTTTCCCTTCATAAAAGACACGGTCCAGCACCACCAGTGCCCACCTTTGCTGGAAAGAACACTAGAGATTAATTCTTTCTTAATGACTTAAGCGCCATTTTATCCGTTTTTGTCAAGTTCTGTTGTTTCGCGGAGAGAACTGGTATCTGCGCTAAGACCTTCTTCACTAGAGTCTCAAATGAATCAATCACTTTGTGCGATAACGGTGATACAAACGTGTTCCTGGGTTTGAATTCTTGATAATCCAAACTATGGTGTTTGGGTTGCGTACTCTCCAAGTTGGCAAAAAAGTAGTGCAATCTTAACTTCCTCATGAATTTGTATAAGTCGATTTCTGTGTCAAAAGGTTTGGTGTGGAAATTGGGAACAAATTAAATGCCCTTAATCAACAGTGCAATCTGTGCTTCAGGCAAATGCATGGAGGATATGTTAACCACTAATGTTTTTTCTGTCTACGACCTGCACTGGCAGGTTTTACTGAATCTCCGGCCTCTGCGGGTTTTACTGCATCCGTCTGCACTAAAACGGGTTCTGTGGGTGGAATTTTGGCAGCTGGATTTATTTCTAAAAAAGAAACCTTAGGAACTGAAGTTGTATCTGTTGATGGTTTTCCCTGTATGGTCCCAGATGTAGAAGGGACTGGCGCTCTTGTCATATATGTCACTGATAGATGCTAAGCTCTCCTCCTCCGAAGAGGTTCCTGACTTATGAAAATTTAGTTTTTGCGCATAAACCTCCGCCCAGGAGTACACTTCGTCCAGCTTATAATCGATTGTATCCCTCCTGAACTTACGCACCTTGCGTTTGTATATCTCCTTACCATATACATCAAGCTTGATGTTAATCTCTTCTAGTGTTGTTGACCAATTTACAGTTTCCATGCGTTGTTCGAGGGATTCCTGTAATTCACAAATCTCCTGCTCCAAACCCACCAGGACTGCTGACAGTTCTTCTACAATCAAGAGTATCAAGTCTAAAGAGCATTTGTTAAGAATTGAGTACCACTTGTCCATAAACTTCTTGTTGGTTTTGAACATCATCGGCTTGATAGCAAGTCTCAAGCCCTTTGGTTTCCTACTGGCCTTGTGTTACTGAATTAGGGTTGTGGGGTGTAGTCTCTGATTTATCTCTCTCCGCATCAGATACTCCAGTTGTCTCAGTTGTTGGGTAAACGACCCGTGGGCTGAGTCAAATGTCCGTACCTCATTGATAAGGCCATATATATCTTGTGCCTTGAGAATAGTGACTCAAAACATGATTTTACCATAAAAGAATCTTTTCAATTACAATTCCTCGGAACCCAAACATGACTTCCCTACCTGCACCCAATCAAAAGTTATCACTTATTAAATGTAATAAGGGGTACGCCTATGTTATCCTATGTGAGAGGTAGACCTCACAATAGTCAAAAACTAATTAGGGAACTTCTCAATACCAGGGCATGTAAAACCTCAAAGTACATGTCCATCTTTTCCATTACAATGCAACCTGCCCTATGGGCTGTCTAGAGCCTACTTTAGGTGTGACTTAAATGTAGGACTCCCAGTTTTATGGTTTTTATGTTTTTTGACATTTCTCTCTGTATTTATCCATATTTCTTTTATGCCAACTTTATCTGTACTTATCCATTTTTATTTAGGGTGGTGTGAAAAAATATAGCTCAAACTAGTGTATTTCCACATATATTTAACTGATAAATGTACACTGTTATTTGAATGTCTGACAGGTTTCAATGATATGAACTCCCACAGACGATAAATCATTATACTTATATGAAAACATAGACATTTTAGTATCAACCTTGAGCATACTTGCTGCTGTTTAGATCTCTTTACTAAAATGTCTTTCTTTGTCATACCCTTACCGTCCCGGTAGTCATATAGAATTGCTTAAAAACAATCGACATTCCTTTTTTATTCATATTTAAAAATTAAAAACAGACAAGAAAAATGTGTTATTTCCTGTCCGTATTTATCTGTAAAAATCAGTAAAATGGAAAACTGGGAGCCTTAGTTATATGTAATAAAAAGGGAGTTTAATGCTTGGCAAGGGGATTATTTTGCTAAATCGAACTGGCAGTTAAAATCTGCCAACAGGTTGCAATAGCAAACATAGGACATGTTTTAAGGTTTACTTAAGTGCAGAGCACAATTAGTCCTGCAGGCCTACATAGTAACATTTAATTTAACAGCCCTGGGTATATGACATACCTCTTTACTAAGGACATATCAGTAAATTAAATGTGCCAATCAGATCTAAGCTAGTTGTACCTTATTTTAGGGAGTGAGCACAAGCACGTTAGCACTGGAAAGCAGTGATAAAGTGCAGAGAGTCCTAAAAGCCAACAAAAACAGGATCAGAAAAAGGAGGGGTGAAGGAAAAACATTTGGGGATGACCCTGCAGAGGCCTTGGTTCAATGGGGGAAAGAAGGAGGCAGAGAAAAACCATGGCAAAAGGAGGAAGCATAGATTAAAAGAACCTGCAAGATGGAGATAAAGTGGAGGGAGTGTATCCGGGCGGAAGAAAGAGTCTTGAGGTGGAATCAAGACTACGTAGCCTTGCTGTTCAACACCCTGACTCAGGGCCGAACTGGCTACCGGGCATTTTGACATGCTGCCGAGCTGGGGGGTGATGTCACTGCGGTGGAGGCTAATTTCATTGATGGAGACCTGCTTGAGCTACAAAATAAACAAAGCAAAACGAATTTCGTTCAGCACACGCAGGTCCTCATCAACGAAATCAGCCCCCAGCTCGGCAGCATGCCAAAACGCCCGGTAGCCAGTCCGGCCCTGCCATGACTTTTGATAGTGTCCACAACGCGTTTCTGTGTACAACTTTGGGCCCGCTAATTATTGGGTTACAAATTAAACACTGTGCACAAGTGATAGTTTCCTACAGATGACAGCAAGCTGTGCCTATACAGTTCAAAATTAGTGGATACATTTAAAGGGATTCAAGGCTGATTAATTAAAAGAAATCACCATGATCTTTACTAAACGCCCAACATGCTCTGCTTTGACACTCTAGAATCGGCAGACCACTTGCATTGGGTTCTATTTAATAGCCTTCTTTAGGGCAGATCAGCTATGCAGTATTAAAACACTTTACATGAAACTAGAAACACATTAAGTATTTAAAACAATAGATAGTGGTAAGATTGAGAAAGAATACAGTTTAAAGTTAGAGAACTTTAGAAGATTAGGCTAGTCGAAGTGTAGATGAGAAGGGTTTATTTTTTATTTGTTTCTAGAGTAAATCCATGAAGGTGGAAGATTGCTTCATAGCTCAGCTTGATTTCAGTTGTGGATATTTCCAGTTGTAGCCAATGTTTGCTTCTCGGACCCAGTTATCAGGTGGAGATAGTAAATGGTTTAGCCAGATGTGGTGCATTTTTCAGGTCGATGCCTAGTAAGTGAGGCAACCACTTTTCAATTACATTCTTGCCTCTAATGGTAATCCGTCTTTAATTGCTGGGGTGATGAGCATTCCAATCATTTCACCCACAGATAGTTAGCCAGTCCCTTGCACCCAAAATCTCCTAATCCTACCCCATTGTTGACCTACATTCCTCAGATCAGAAAAAAATAAACATCCAAAAATGTACCTGGACTTTCTTCATAAGGACCATGTACGGTTTTATGTGCGTTACATAAAGGACCAACGTGAAGAAAGTGCTATTAATTGAATGTTTTTATCGACCCAACCTTGACACATTTTTTTTAATTAAGAATGCGTTTTACCAAGATGAAGAAAATAGCTAAGCAAAGGCCTTGCTTGATGAACAAATCTTTTCTTCTGGTAATTTTTGGGGCGGTTTTAAATGGATGTGCCCCTTTACCATTTTTTCTTTTTTCCATTGATTTAAATGGGGGCTTCCCTTCTCCCACCGATTTATTCAACCTCGCCATTGCTTCTCATGCCCCTTGTGCTGCCCTCCTTCTACTTTAATCCTGTTTTTTTAAATCCTTACTATCTAGCCTACCCCATCCACACCACCTACGCCCCCTCCCCATCTTGTAAACCCACCCCTTTCCCCTTTTTACCCCCTGGGTATCCTAGCCTTTTCTTTCTTCCAGCTTCGTCTTTTTAGGGCTCACCCCTGGCGATGCACTGCGCAGCAGTGCTCGCGCAGGCGAGCCCTTTTGTCCTGGATTTCAAAACGGACCCTGGAATCGCTCACGCTTGTGCCTGTGCTTTTCCTTTTGGGTTCCGCTATTGGGCTTTGCGTGCGTGTGTTTTTTAACAGAGCACGCAACAGGCCATAGGCGGGCGCATTGCTCCGCCCATGGCGTATTGGTGTCGGTTACGAGCACCAAAGCCCATGTTTTCAATTATCGTGCCCAGACACGGGCGCGATAATTGAAAACATATGCCTCGCAGTGGCGTGCACGCGCGCACCACTCGCTGGAGTGTTTTTTTTTTTACAATTGAAGTGCCACTTGTTCTTGTTGTCCCTGTTTCACTAACGATCAAACATGTATCTTTTTCAATTCGGAGCCTGTTGTTTTTCATGCCTCTGTGCCATGATATGAAACTTAATTCCCGCGCCTTGTGTTTATGCAGTTAATATAAACACTTCAACACATTTGCTGTTTGCTGATTATTGGCTCAGCAGGCTGGTGAGCGGAGAGGCTATGGAATACATTTTATAAACATCAATTTAATATGTCAATGAATTCATACTTCAGAAGAGAAGTATGCTTGTGCGACCACGTTGAAACGAGTTTGCAAAAAAGACAGCGCTGGAATAGAATTTGTTAAACATATTTCAACAACGAATGTCAATGTGGTGTGAATTAGTTATCAGATTTCAATGCTTGTGTCCGACCGAGCTTAAAATGCAGCGCAGTTATTCCGCTGATTTACAATACAGTTTCAAGAAAAGCTTGTTTAAATTAAGAATACTTCCTATCGTTTATTGAAGTTTACACTGCAACATGAGTGTTTGGCTGTCATCCTTGACTTTCTAGGTATACTGTTTGCCTTTTAGTTCAACATTCTGCGCCTTTAGTTTTACCTCCGTTATTGTGGTAATTTGGCAAGAAAAAAATCTGGAAGTGCCTCCTCAGACCTGCGGCTCGGTTATTCTTCGCCGTTCAAGCATGGAGTGCTCCGTGTACTGTGTAAAGAGGCCAGATTACAGGTGTGACGGACCCCAGGCCATGTTCCACCTGCGTGTCTCTGCACGTGACCACTCTGAACCAAAATAAATGAACACAGCCGACTAGCCTTACTGAACAAGGCCAATAAATTTGCCAGGTCGGAGCTGTAAACCGCCATGCCTGTTGCTGCTCTTTCATGTCGCGGAAGCAGGACGGGTCAGGTGCAGCCTGTTAACCCGGAGCACGGGGGTTTTATGTACGTGGCCTATTGATCTGCAGGGGCTGTTCCCTGTTAATAAAGCCCTCCGAGATCAAACAACAGCCCGTAATAAACCCAAATGGCAGTGTATTGATGAAGTGGGTAATCTATGAAATCAGGAATCGGTTAGGCTAAATGATTTTACTAGCAGAGGAAACACCTGCGTTTGGGAGATAAGTTGCTCTAAACAAGCGGAGGGGAGGCTTGAGAGCCTTTCACTCCAGGCAGAGCAGACCTGGAGACAGATGTAGCTTACAGTGCTGTACAATACACAGTATGCCGGGGCAGGCATGGCCACAAATGTCATATCCGCGATTGCAACTGTTTGTTGTTGCCTACGGATGGCTATCCCATGATGAGCCCAGGAAGATGCTGGACAGAGGTTTTCATCAGGACTGGAAAAAATATTGTTTCAAGACATTTCTACATTGTTTCTTTTAATCTCAATGTTGGTAGCTTATTTAGTAGACGAGGACTTCCAAAGATCTTTGATATTATATTGGCTGCCAGAATGCCTTTTGCCATGCCTAAGGAGCCTGCTGCATTCAGTGAGTCATGGCCGAGGCAAGGAGCTAGATCTTATGTTTTGACAAGAGGTCCAGGGATGGAATTATTTATTTATTTCCAAATCTGCTATGGGTTTTGAGAACCAGTGGACATCTCTATTTGTCTATATTCTGAGATATTATTCTACACAGCCGGACATCTGCAAAAAGAGGTGGACACCTCGTTTGCTGTATTTAAAAGGCCATTAACACCAGGGCGCTCTTAACCCCTTAGCTGCTGGGCCTTTTCCCCCTCCGTTGCTGAGCACTTTTTTGGATATTTGGGGTAGTTTGCGCTTAGGACTCCATAATTTTTTTCCCACATAAGGTAGCCACGCCAAATGTGCGTCCTTTTTTTCGAACATGCTAGGGAATCTAAAGGTACCCAGGATTTGTGTATTCCCCTGTAGGAGATTGAGAAATTAGCTGAAACGTAGCTTAATTTTTTTGGTGGGGCACAGGAATGGGAATAAAGTGCTGCAGATGAAATCATCTGTTTCTTTCCCTGCAAATAGCATCAACGAAGGGTCTGCAGTGCTAAAATCACAATCTTCCCAGCTTTCAGGAACAGGCAGACGTGAATCAGAAAAACGTTTTTTATCAAAGTTTTGGCATTTTAATGGGAGATAGCCCATTTTTACAATTTTTTAAGCTTTCAGCCTTCTTCCAGTTTGTTGTGGAAGCAGGTGCGAAACCCATGGTGGATCCCAGAAAGCTATACATTTTTTAAAACTAGACAAAATCTGAATTCAGCAAGAGATAATTTGTGTAGATCTTTCAAGGTTTTCCTATAAAAAAATAACAGTTGAAATAAAAAAATATTGGAATTGAATTGAAAAAAACAGCCATTTGTGCCTAAGTTTTCAAAAAACACATTTTCCTTGATTTTCTCTGAGAAAAATTCCTGGAACCTGCAAGCAAACACAAATTCCCAACCACTCAGCTTTCCCCCAAGTCTCCCAAGAGAAGCATTTGCAATGCAATAGGTCTCGCATTATTAACGTTTTAGCAATTGGTGTTGCATTATGTAGCAATGCCAATAGCTCAAACTTAAATAATGCGAGACCTATTGCATTGCAAATACTTGTTTGTTTTAGTTATGGGTTACAGTAGACGTAAAATAAAGACTACCATGACCCTTTTTTTTCTCACAAAAACATATTTGATGGAAAAGGTATTTCATCATTTTAGCTTTTGTATAAAAAGAAGTGTCACCATTTTAGAACTTTGCCAAAACGATGGATTATCCCATGTACATAAAACCCGTGATTGACTACTGTGGGTGCCGTTCACAATACATCTTTACATGTATCAAGAAAACCGATATACATTTCTCAATATGAGTCAACACTGTTGATCTTCTTGCAAGAAAGGAAGGAGAAATTAAAGCATTTCTCCTTCCTTGTGCCTACCTCAAAAGTGTGCAGTTTTCTGACGCTATACCCTGCCTACTTTATTTAGTATGTAGGAATTAGTGTCAGAAACCTTGGGTGGCTGCATGGGAAAGCCCTTGCTCCACCGCGGTACGCCCCCTTGGTGCTAAGTAATGCTTTGTGTTATTTTCACGTTATTTACATTGCTAAACAAGTTTAGCACTGGAAAGTAAATTGGAAAAAAAACATTTTGTGCCGATTTGCTTCACTTTTGTTACGCAAACACGGCGTAAAATCCTAGTAAATCTCCCTCAACGTGTAAAACAATTGATAAATTACAAAAATTGCCTAGAAATTTACATTTGAATGTTATTTTATTGTTATGGCAAGTAAAATAGGTGGTTGAGCAATTACTGTTATGTGCTGTAGAAAGTGTACTCCACCTCCAGTTCACAGGACATACACACACACAGCAAAGTCACTATAGAAAATGTATTTAATGATTTTTACCTCGTAGTCAGGAGGCAGGCAGAAGATGTTAATTTGCTTATCTTCTCATATTTAGTGGATCAAAATAACATCTGCTTAAGGCAACAATTAAATGAAGACAATTTTTCTTGATATCTATATATTCATCTTAGTTTAAAATCTCAAGTTTAAAGTGATCCAGCCTCCAGGTTGTGGCAATAGTCTTGATTGTTAAATATGAATCATTAAATCCAAGTGTAGCAAATAACTGTCAACTGGCCCCAAGTAACTAATAAAATTGGAGCAAAGGCAGGTTTTTCAGCCAACAGCACAAAGCCTGCAGGGGCTTGTAGGCCCATACTTATAGTTAAACGAGAATACAAAATAACAAAAATGTACATGCTCAGTGATCCCAATACCCCAAAAATTATGTTTATCCCTTGATTCAGGGTTAGTAGACAGGCCATGCAACCGATGCAACCTATTTGACTTAATGGCTTAAAACATTATTAGACTAGAGCAGGAATATGTAAAAGCAAAAAGTGATGTGTTCATTCTCTTTCAATCTCAGATCACAAGTTGGACAGCAGTGCGATGAATCACCAGCATTTTGGCACTTGTTGGATCCTCCTCCTATTGGTCATGGTGCTCTGTGAAGGTGTAGCTGTTGCGGTTCCTGTTCCTGTTCTTGGACCTGGAACTAGGCCTGCAGCCGGACAAGTAATGGAAACCTACACATTCTGGGACCCACTGAGTACACCATCGATTGAGATCACTTCAAGTTATCCCCAACACATCATCACCACCTTCTGGCCTGTTGCCACAACCAGCTTTTGGTATCCCCCACCTGATGTATCCGTTGCATAAGGAACTCTGTGGATTCCAGCCACCCACCTGCTTCCCACCATGTCTTTTGACCCATACTGTAACACAACATGAACTTTCTTAGACTTGTTGAAGACTGCAGTGTTGGTGGGTGGTGTTGGTTGAATCGGATCGCTCCTGGTCTATTCTCCAATGGCTCTGGATTTCCTCCTCAAAACAACTCCAATGTTATATAAAGTCATAACTGTTCAAAAATTCTGAAAAAAGGCAGATACAAATGTTGAAATTGAAATAAAATTTTGAAGAAATGGTTTCTTAAGATGGTCTTCTATATCTCTAGGCTTAAGAACAACAGTGGCTCTTACTGCCGTTATCAAAACTAGGTTCTCTACCTACCTATTTTTAACTTGTACATGACCTTTCTTAACTCACCTAGAAATGCCATCCTCGCCATTTGCCCAAACAATAATGCTTCATTGCTCTTCTGCCTACACGATCGATGACGAGAGTAGCAAACTAAGTACCATTGTAGTGTAGTTCCTATATTCCCAATGGGCTCTGCACATTGGAATAATATATCCTGTAGTTTAGACGTAGGACTGAGGTCGACTAGGTCTCTACCGAATATATTAAACTTAATTGTGAGTGCCAGCTAGCTCAGAGGTCACTAGAAACGTTCTCGAATTGACAAGAAGGGATTAGTTTCTGACAACCGCATAAACATGACAACTTTGTTTCCCAAGAATAAGAAATCAATCTCTAGAGTTACGGAAACAATAGATAGCTATTTTACTCAGTCAGTCGTGCATGCTTAGTTTCACCAGGGGTGCTGAGAAATAGAGAGACGGGCGTTTTCAATAAAAAGTATTTATTGAACAGTCTTCTTTCTCAAGCATAAGAAATGTACTGCTACAATCGTAATACAGGTTATAAAGTACAATGCGTACAGCACGAAGAGTACTATAAAATAATACTGTAAAAGCATGATATGGTTTCTAGGCCATAAAATACATACTGTGATAAATAATGACTAAAAGTACTCAACTGATGCTTCTAAAATACGCCTACCCCGGTGTACCTAACCTAAGTCTAGTACAAGGGAAGAAGTAAGTGAGGTGTAGTTTAAGTTTAGTATTCTTTGCCAAGAATCTATTCCAAGAATTCTCTAAGGGTCTAATCAGCTCCGTACCTTGGTTTTAGAATGAAGGAGTTCTTGTATCTCTCTCTCAGGGCTCGATGTCCCAGCAATCCGCAAGGGTAGCCTGGAAACACTGGAGCTGGATTTCTCGGCAGGAGAAAAGACAGCGTCTCTCAGTGTGTCAGATGGAGGGTCGGCTTCCTTCAGCACTTGCTGCTGCTGGGCGCGTCGGGCAAGTAGATAGTCGAACTGCTCCAAACCACTGTGTGTTTGTCTGGGCAAATGTAGGCATATTTATACCTTGAAGGTGCAGAGTTTGACGTATGATTGGAACATAGTAACGTCATCATAGACTCAGCTCTATGAAAACTCCATGATTTCCTAGATAGATTAGTATTCAGGCAAGGGGAAGTCTCTAGCTGCTGAAGGCGGGTTTTTCTAAGAAATCGTTGTTGATTCTCGGAACTTAGTGGAAGTAGCCATGCCGTATTTGGGCTGCATAGGCTCAGTCTAAATATGGTAATGATTGCTATGCCTATATAATAATCGGGTAATTTATACCTATATATGGGCATGAATCAGGGAAATTACACTAGGTTTCTAGATTCCTACACAACACCCACTCCACGATATTAAGTTCAATAAAACTAAATGTATAAGCACTGAACATATCTAAGGCAAGTGTTTACAATCCCACCCAAAATACAAATTGCATTTGAAAGGTTTGTTCACATGAAACGAGTATAAACTGTATGAAAAATAGGTCTCGACCGATATGAAGCATAGTATGAGAGCATACATTCTAACATTTATGAAAGACGAAATTACATTCATGAAATGTCTCTTTAAGATACAGAAAATAAATCGAGACTATCCCATAGCATAATATTTAAACTGTTTCGTTTTTTAGGACAACACCAAATATTGTCATTAGGAAGTTTTCAAAAGAAATCTTGTTCTCTAAGAATAGTTCTACTTTAAGCAGATTACTCTGTGCCAACAAGTTCTATTTTGGAAAAAGTTCAAATTTGTTAGACGGTTTGTTTTGAAAAAACGTAGGCCGAATTTCATAGTTCAGGGAACGCTGTGTGAATTAGTCAAAAGTTATTCTCGGTGTCAGGATAAACATCAGATCGTCTAGACTGGCAAAGAAACCGTCTACCATAGTAGGCGAAAGTGGGACCACTTCAGTTAGCAGGTCAAATGTGCATAGATGAGGATCATCGCCGTCAGCGTTTGATGCATTAGCAATGTCCGCAGTAGGTGGTACCTGTGTGCTTGTAGTGTCACGTATCTCACCCTCAGTTAGACTTGCCGGTGAGACCTCAATGAATGCCATCATCATAATAGGCAGCCGTTGGGGGCAACACGATGCATGAGTTGTTACCGGACCTAGCAAAGCGTCAACATCCGATGGCAGGACTGATGGGAGTGTAAGACAAACGTCCAACACGCATTCTTCTCCGCAAAGCAGGCATCGCAGAACAGGTAAGATGCAATCTTGCCAGATTGGTCTGAACGAAAGGAACCAAGTTGTGTTCAGATCCCTTAAACGAGCCAAGCCAAGAATCTGTGTAATTCTCTCACGATACCTCATGGCAAGGAGGGCTTCTTCCATGGCAGTCTGGGTATCGCTGATCCCTGGACTTGCCATATCGGAGCAGAAGGAATAAAAACAGAATTCCTGCTATGAGTCCCAAGATGAGAGGCAAGCCGCCGAACACAGAGTGCACGAAATTAGGAAAAATGCAGAGGACTGCTTCAAATGGTGCTAACAGTCCCGAAAAAAGCGTCTTAAATACATGTGCGATGCCACTGGTATCAGACATATTTAATATTTGTCTTAACATTTCTGCGAAATGTACTGGGCAGTTTGTTGATAATAATACATGTATCTCTGCAGAAGTCCTTGCAACTTGCAGATCATATGTTTCTCTAGACTAGGTCAGTGGCACATTTTTTTTGTAAAAGAATGACTTTCATTCATTCAATCAATTCGTAGAGAAGAGATATTCAGTGAAGGCCATAACGCCGTCTCCCTTTCTGTCTTACTTTTAGTAACCAATACTTGCATACAACAAGTGACCCTGGATGACACACTAACTAGATACGCTCTTCCTGGCAACATGCCACAACAGCTGTGGTCATTGAGCGTAACGTAGCTGCCATTGGATAGCTGCCTGAAAATTGGTTCTATCACTGTGGAGGGTGAACCGTGCAGGTGGCAAGAGAGGTTATTTGCAGAACCTACGCAGGCTCCGTGTAAATTAATACCTTGGCACAAAAGTGTACCACTTAGTGAGTTCTTGCAATTTTACCCACTAAGGAATACCTCCTTTCCCCCATTCCAACATTTGTGTGTGTATGATAAATTCCAGGTCAACTTAATCTATTCTTTACCCAACCTTTCATACAGGCCCGCTGGTATATGCTGTAGACAATACTGAAATTGGAAAATCGTCACTGGTATCGTGATGGTGCCATGTATTATCCATTCAATGACAGGCTTCTCAGAAACTGTCAATGGTAATCTTTCTAGTTACTCAGTCCTCAGCACCGTATAGTCTGCTCCTCTTTCTGCCAAAAAGATTTGTTTATCTGTAAGGTTAAACACAATAAATAATGACGTGGTATTGATTAGACGACATGGCACGTAGCCTGAACTGAGATTTTGTAACTTCCAGCCTGGCAGCATTATAGAACGTAATTGAGACTGGCAATGTTGTAACATTAGCAAGTCTTGCTCTATTATGTCAATTGCGGATGATATGATGCTGTCCATAGAATACATTCTGGAGGACAGAGTCGTTAACCCATTGTCCACTACAGAGAGGCTTTTCTCTAAATTAATACGATCAATTTCTCGTATTCTTTCTGCAGTTCCATTTGCATTATTTTCCATGCTTCATTGTAAGCAGCGTACATACTGGCGTATATGAAACGTTTTTGACGTGGTTTGCGAGGCCCCCTTTAAGCAATCTCGCAAATCATTGCCTTCTTTAAGTAAAGATAAGTGTTGTTTGATTTCTGGAAGTGTAGATTTATGTAGCACCTCAAGGCATAGCTTTCCTACACTGTAAGTAGTTACTATCCCTGGATGTTGTCTCTGGGAATATCTTGGATCTGGCCTATTCACTGTGAACCCCTGTGTTTTGTTCAGGAATCTATCTTGACAGTTATTTGTGTCTGTGGGCCAGATTAACCATTTTTTCCAATCAGGATTAGTTCTTTTGTAGGGTATGTCTACCTCCTCTTCTGTAGTGTCATTACTGTCAGATGTGGGCTTAGGTATAGACGGTTTGTTGAAATCTTTTATCTTCGCCAGGCCAAGACAAGGCATTTGTTGAATAGTGTCATTTAAAAACATTATTTGTTCTGGGATGATGCAGGCTCTGAATAAGGCTTCTAAACCTTGCACCTGCCACTCTTTTGTGCCCCAGACAGTTTTTGTCTCAATGTTGTCTTTCCAAAAGTCAAACCCTAATGTAGACAGTTGAGCATAAAAGTTTGCAGAATAAATTTGTTTAGTATTGGTCAACATTGTTTTCATTCCTGTCTTATTTATATTTTTAAAATAAAACGTTTCTGGATTTGTAACATTAAACCCTGAGAAGTACGGACATTTTTCATTAAATGTTTTTGAGCTACCCCTTGGTGGCGTTGGACAATGTTCCCATTGATTATAAGTAAAAACATTTCTAGGGTTTGCAGATTTATGCAAATAATGGTGACCATAATGATTAAAACAATACATTTGTTCATAATCTGATGAACCTTCTAGGTATTCATGTTCTGTAAATTTAGCTGACATTTCTAAATCTGTCATCATGTTGTTAACAGTTTCAAAGTCCCAATCATCAGAAAATGTGCTGGGTGCGACAAAGTCACTTAAAGAAACCTTAAACTGGTGTGGAATCTTCAGCAGTTCCACCGGGCCATAAATGTCATAATCAGTTCTGTCCCATGCTATACCATCAGGTATAGGAACGGCTATGATGTTTACTGATGACAGGTCTCTTCTTTCACAATGAGATGTTGATTTTCTTACTTGCTGTGTCCATTGTACTGTATTTTCCATCTATCATCCTTCTTAAATTTAACACCAGTATGAGCCAGAGCAGGAGGAAAAGTACACCTAACACAATCCAAAATTCAACCCCTGGTGAAACCAGATATGTTTTTTCAAGTTGATGAAAGAGTTCTGTTATTTTTTCTTTGAAAGTTTTATTTGCTGGCGTATTTTCAGGTTCACTGGGATCCTCAGAAAATGTATCAAAGTTGATAAAATAGCCAGAGGCAGTTCTGTCAATTGTTGGAATTGCATCCGGATTACTTGAAATTGCTGGAGCTGTTTCTTCTTGTGCCATGTTGGTATAGTCAGTTGCTATATCATTGTAGACAGGTGTTTCTTGACAAACTGTTATTTGGGTATCCAGAGGCACAAGTTCCATGGCTTTGTTGCATAGTCCTTCTTTTCTTACTGCAGGTTTATCAAAGGTGATAAGTCTTTCAGTTTGAACCTCTTGGATTGCAGCAAGATTTGGTCGTCTGCTACTTCTTGGGAGTCCACTGGGCCTAATACTTATTATCGGCCACATGATGTGGTTTGACCAGGTTGGTGGACACAACTCTGTTCTCCCTTTTACCAGCAAGGGGCGGTAGTAATACTGATCTTGTTCCGTGGATAGCTAAGACAGGTACTGCTTTTCTGTAAGAAGGCCCAAATTCCTTCTTTACCGCAATCTTTTCCCTGACTAGATCCCCAATCTTTGGAATCCAGACAAGTCTTGCTGGGACAGGTGATTTTTCTTCAGTGGTCGTTTGCTTCTGTATTGTGTTACTCAGACTTCTTCTTGTTTCATTTAAGTCCTGTAAAACAGCCAAACGATCTTTGACATCAAAGGGTTTTTGTTCCACCACTGAAGTTTGACAATCGAGGTCTTCGATTATCATTCTAGTACCAAACAGTAATTCATATGGAGTGATTCCACCCAGAGAATTTCTTGGCAGATTATTAAGACTACGTTGGACACTTATTAGATATTTGACCCACCCATCACCCAAACCTAATACCTTAGCTGTTATGGATTGCTTTATGTCACAGTTTTTTCTTTCCACTACCGCATTACCCTCAGGGTGGAAGGGACTAGAATAGCGCAATGCAACGCCCAAGCTAGCCATGGCCTCTTTGTAAGCTCGAGAGCTAAACGCAGGACCCTAGTCAGAATGTAGCGTGCCGATTGCGTATGTGCCGATAAAGACTCGCAGATCCTTTATAACAGTTCTGGCGTGAGCCGAGCACTGGGGCCACTTCCAAATAAATCTTGTGCAGGAATCCACTGCGACCATGATATATTTATAGTTACCATCCCTTTGTAAGGGACCACAGTGGTCCAGACAAACACACGCTAGTGGTTTATCTGAAATAAGGAGGGGCATCTGTGCAGGTCGTTTCACTGTTAAAACTTTTATTTTTTGGCAGATTTCACATTCTAGAACATAGTTTCTAGTTTGTTTCCTCAAGCGCGGCCACTAATATCTTTGTTTTAATAATGATACTGTGGTGGAAATTCCTGCGTGTATAGATGCCAGTCCTTCGTGTGCTGCTAAGATCAGTCCTAACCTATGTTCCATGTTTGGAATTGCCCTATCCCTCACTCCAGGGATTCGAGCAAAAGGAACATTATTCGCATCAGTTATATATGAGTACTTTACTGGAAAGCCTTTCGGGAGTGTCTTACCACTGTCTTTAACTGAAGCAGTGACAGCTTGCATTATTTCGCTGTCTATTTTTGTTTTCGACCGAGTGATTGCAGCTACGAAAGCCATTTGCACAGCTGCCTTCGCGGTTTCATCAGCCAATGAATTCACTGCAACGTGAACGCCATCACGCTGATGACTCAGTGTATGTATCACGTGAGTCTTTTAGTATTAAATATTTTTATTGAGTAAGTCAACACAGTACAGGCGCCAACAATCAAGCGTGATTGCCAATCGTTTCTATAAGGGTGGGGTTCGTTTACAGCAGAGGGGTCAGGACAATGCAGCATGTACAAGATCGAAGTTATACACAGCAAGCCGCCTACAACCCAACACGGGCCGGCTGCGTTTCAAACATTGCAGTGCTATGCAAGGCCGCTCTGGATTCTTCCGCCGACCCGCACCCTCTGTCGCTGGCGGGTAGTATAGCCCGCCCCCATTGCCTGGTTGGGCTGTATGTCAACACACTCTTGAACAATCATCCCCAACCCCCCCTGTCTTAACCAACCTATCCCTCCCCGTGCCCAACCCCCACCACCCCATTACCCCAACCCCCAACAGTCCTAACCCCCCCATACCCCTTCACCCTCCCCCCGCGGTCCACAGTCTCGTTTCAGCTGGTGGTACATCTTTACTCACCCGTCTGAAGGGCGGGTTTGGTGCCCTTCTCCTCCAGGGCAGTCTCTGTCAGCCTCAACACTCTAAGATACCTCGAGCAGGTGACCTCCACGAACTCCGAGGATAGGAGGGCCAGAAACGGCTGCCAAAGCTCAGCATACTTTGCCCCCTCCCCCGCCTTATACAATGAAAGTCTTTCCATGCCCAGGACCATCCACAAACGGTGGAGCCAACCCTGATACGTGGGGACAAGGGTAGTGCGCCAGTGTGCTAGGATGTTTTGTAGCGCCGAACCTAGAGCTACAGCTATCAGGCGTCCCCTTCGTGATCTTAATGGGTAGGTCAGTGCATTAGGGAGCCCCAGAATGACGTAGGAGGGGAAGCGTGGGATTTCGGTGTCAAAATGTTTATCTACGTCATCCAGGACCTGACCCCAGTAGTCCTGCAGAAGTCTACATTCCCACAGTGTGTGTGAGAGAGTGCCCAGCTGTCCACAACCCCTCCAGCACAAGGGGTCTTTGCTACTGTCCATTTCGTATAGCCGTTCTGGGGTATAGTACCAGTAGGTCACCACCTTTGTGAGAGTATCAGTGAGCCCCATATGGTACGCCGAGTGTCGTGCTCTATAGTATATTCCTTCCCACTCCTTATGTGTAAAGGACCTCCCCATCTCTCTCTCCCAGCGAGCCCTACTCGCGCTGTAGGTGTACTTGTGCTTGTGTGTGAGCATTTTGTATAGGTCCGAGATTAGCTGCTTGTCGGACTTGCGCGTGATCAACCAGTATTCGAAATCCGTCAGTCGCCTATCCGCTTCCGATCTCACTGTCTTGCTAAGGGCCCAGTGTCTGATTTGGAAGTAGCGGAGCCGCCCGGACTCCGGGAGGCCGAAGTCTTGGCGTAGTTGTGGAAAGGGGACTATCCCTTCGGGACCATACACCTGGCAGAGGGAGCGACAACCAGCAGACTTCCATCGCTCGAAAGCCTTCCCATCCAGCCCCGGCTGGAAGTCGGGGTTATCAAGGAGGGGGGTGAGAGGTGAAGGCATGGTGGTGAGACCGAGCTCCACTCCAACCTGATCCCAAATCTCCAGCGGGACTCGCGTGATGTGTGACGCGTAGAGGTTGCGGGGCCTGTGTTTCTTGCGCATAAACGGGATCTCTTGCAGTGTGCGCCCGCGACCGCCTGGTCCTGGAATAACCAGTGCTTCCCGGACTCCCATTGGACCCATTCCGCCATGAAGCGTAATTGTGCCGCTTGGAAGTATGAGGCTAGATTCGGAATCCCGATCCCTCCTTGTTCCGGGGGAAGCATCGCTATCTGAGCTTTCAGACACGGCTTCCTCCCGTTCCAAATAAATTGAGAGAGCTCCGATTGCATTAATTTAATCCAACCTCTAGGGGGAGCGAGAGGTATAGTGCGAAAAATTTAAAGAATCTGGGGAAGAATCGTCATCTTGATCGCCGCTACCTGCCTAACCAGGACAGCGGATAGTGTTTCCACTGGCCCAGCTCCTGTCTAACCTTCTGTCGTAGGTGGGTATAGTTAACCGTGGTCCGAAGGGAGGCCGCCAGTTTGATGCCTAGATATAGAACCGCCTCCGTAGCCCACTGCAGAGGAAATTGGTCCTGTAGCTCGGTGCGCGTGTTCATGGTCAGGGATAGATCGAGGGCCACTGACTTCGTCATGTTGACCTTAAAGCCCGAGACCCTGCCAAACCTGTCAAGGTCGGCAATGCAGGCAGGGAGAGAGCTCCGGGGCTCCGCGAGGGACAGCAAAACGTCGTCAGCGTAGAGACTTATAACATGGACGTCTGCCCCAAATTTGATGCGTTTAACTTCCGGGTCAGTTCGGATTAGCTGTGCCAGTGGCTCCATGTAGAGAGCAAATAAGAGAGGGGATAATGGGCACCCCTGCCTGGTGCCTCTTTCGATCTGGAAGCGGGGAGAGGACAAGCCATTAACCCGGACCGTAGCAGAGGGAAATTTATAGCAGTTCAGCACTCTGGTCAGGAACTTGGGTCCCATTCCTTCCCTCAGCATCACCTTCTCAAGATAGGGCCAGTGCACCCTGTCAAAGGCCTTCTCTGCATCGATGGTCAGCATCATGTACTCGCCCTGTGTGCGGGATGCTTTCTCAATGAGATGGAGGGCCCGTTTGGTGTTATCGGAAGTCTGGCGCTCCGGGATGAAGCCCGACTGGTCCGGCTGAATGAGACCTCCCATACAGGGGCCCAGTCTGGAGGCAAGGATCCCTGTATAGAGTTTAAGGTCCACATTTAAAAGGGAGATGGGCCTGTATGCCCCACAGTCAGTGTGATCTTTGTCCGGCTTGGGTATAACCGCAATGGATGCCTCAAGTAGCTCCCGGGAGATCGCCCCGTCTTCCGCGAACGAGGTAAAGAGTCTGGCCAGTAGTGGAGCGAGCTGGACACAAAAGGTTTTGTAGAAGCACGCCGGGAAGCCATCCGGCCCCGGCGCCCTCCCGAGTTTGAGCTGGGAAATCGCCGAGATGACCTCCTCCGGGCGGACGTCTTTCTCCAAGCCATCAATTTGCTCCTGGGTTAGGGCCGGTAATGGGATCCCCTCGAGGAATGCCGTCTCCGCCTCCGGGTCGGGTGGGGCAGCTCCGTATAGAGTAGCATAGAAGTCGCTGAAGGCCCCTGCTATCGCTCGATCTCCGGTGATACTTGTACCATCATTTCTTTTCAGTTCCTTAACCTCCCGTTTCTGGGCAACCGTTCGTAGCTTATGTGCCAGTAGTCGCCCGCATCTATCCCCCCGTGTAGTATGTGTGCTTCAGCCGTAAAGCTGCATACTCCGCCCTGTCAATGTCCAATGCCGCCAACTGTTGACGGGCAGCTCTTAATTGGCGCCAAATCCTCTGGGCACCCGTCCTCCTGTAAATTTGCTCTAGCTCCCTGGTCTTTTGGGTGAGCTCGTCCCTCTTGGCTTGGCGCTCTACGTTCTACGCAGACGAAATCGATATAAATGTACCCCTTAGCACGGCTTTGCGCGCAGCCCATTGAGTAGCCAGTGCGGTGTCCCCGTTACTGTTATGGGACAGATAGTCCTTTATGGCTCCCTGAATTCTGGCGACCGCCTCTTTCTTGCCAGATTGATCGTGACTGGGGCGTGATCTGAGAGGGACGCTGTACCGATTTCTGCACTGGTGATAAGCGACTGCGCCGCTGTAGAGACAAGCAGGTAATCTAGGCGCACATACTTTTTACGCGCTGCTGAGAAGTGCGAGTAGTCAGTTTCCCCTGGATGAAGCTCGCGCCATGCATCCACCAGCCCAAGATTTTTCAAGCGGGCCAGTCCCGACGCCGACAAAGCACCCACCTGGCTAGCGCGCTGACAGGATCGGTCCAGTGAAATATCTAGGACCAAATTCAAATCACCCCCAAGCAGAATGTGACGGTCTATTGTGTCAGTCGCTTCTGTAAGTGCAGTGTGCAGAAACTTCTCCTGGCCCTCATTAGGCCCGTAGATCGAGCCAATCGTGTAGGTCAGGTCTCCCAATGTGAACCTGTAAACCAGCAATCGGCCCTTAATTTCTGCTATCTTACCCATTACCTTTCCCTTAAATGTGCTTGCCACTAGGATTGCCACCCCGGCTTTTTTCTCCGTGCAGGAGGAAAAAAATTGCAGCAGGAACTTGCTAGAGTGGAGGCGGTGGCAGTCCCTAGCTAGGAGGTGCGTCTCTTGCAAGAGGCAGATATCTGCCTTAGATTGCTCTAGGAGCAAGAGTACTGCTTTGCGTTTCACTGGATTGTTCAGCCCTCTCACATTCAGAGTGAGAACAACAAAGTAATCCGGAGCCATCTAAGGAGAAAGGGTCTGACAAGTAACCATTAGTGCTGTGCCCAGATCGCCCCGTCCGGCAGACCCACCCATCTCATCGCCTGGCCGCCCCCCCCCCCCCCAAGGAGGCCGACCCACTACCCTGCCAGCTGACCATGGACCACCATCCCCCCCCCTCCCTCCCACTGCCCAACCCCAGGAACTCACCCCATCCCAAACTCCCCTCCCCCCTTCCCCCAACTGCAAACTGTCAATGTCTTTCTTGAAAAGTGTCATTGTCTCTCATCCAAGGACGAAAAGGAGAAAAAGAGTAAAGTAAGGTAGTCTTACTAGTCTATCCGGGAGTCTTCCTCCCGCCAACGGCCTGGTGGCCAGAGCGGACGTTCAAATCAATCGGTGACCTGAGACTTTCAGCCCGTGGGGCCGGTGCCGCTGTCCGTGGCTACTGCATCCACCGCGGCGCGTTGTCCTGCTGCGATCTCCGTCGCCGGCGGCTTCTTGACTCGCTTCCGCCGTCGCTGTTGGCTCCATTGCGGCCTCCTTCCTTCTGTCTCTGGCGCCGCCCCCTGGGCCTCCGCTTCCTCTTTCGGCGCTTCTATACCAAGCAGAGAGCAGGCTTCTGTGACCGATCGGAGCTGGTACTGTTTGTTCTCCAGTCTGAAGACGAGGCGAAAGAGGTGGCCCCAACTGTACGGAATGCCCTTCTGTTGTAGGAAGGAGGTGACAGGCTTGAAGAGCCGGCGCTTGTGTAACGTGAGCGCCGCCAGATCCTGAAACAGCAGCGGTGAGGTGCCCTGGAACGTTACCGGGTGCTTCTGGCGTGCCCTCTGTAGTATTTCCTCCATGGTGCGGTAGTCTTGGACGCACACTAAGATGTCGGGAGGAGGCGCCGTTGCTGCGCGGGGTGGACCGGTCCTGTGGGCCCTATCAAGCTGCAGGGGAGAGTCCAGCGGCCGCCCCAGTACGTGGTTGAAGAGCTCCCTGGCATAGCGAAATACATCCTGAGTGGCATAAGACGTGGCAACATTGCGAATGCGGATGTTATGTCGCCTGGAGCGATTTTCTAGGTCTTCCAGGTGGAGTTGCAGATCTACCTGTTGGTCGTGCAGTCGGATAATCTCCTGTTGCTGAGCTGAGAGTTCCGTCTCCCGTTCGTCGCCCTTGGCCTCCAGGTCCGCCACCCGTTCTCCTATTCCATCCATCTCGCGCCGCACTTCTCGAATCTCGCTGGTGAACTCAGATTTGAAGGTCTGAATGTCATCACGCAGGGAGGCAAAGAGGGACTCTAAGAAGGCCTTTGTTATGGGTTCCGCGCCCTCGTCTGGGGGCCGCTCTGTTTTTTTCGGCGCCGGGGCCATGGCGTCCTTCTGCGGAGGGGAATGAGACTTAGCAAACATCTCCTTCACTGTTTTGCCTCGGGGCGGCCTGCCCGTGGACATCCCTCTTCCCCGGCGGGCCAACCACTCCGAGTCCTGCAACCTCTTTCAAGGCGACTGGTCGTGCGTCTAAATGAGCTTGCAAATAGGCGACGGGCCCCACCGCGGCCAATGCGCACTCCAGGCCTCCCCTGCACGAGCGCCCCACTGCAGGTCCTGGGCTTGTGTTGCAGCGTGCCCCTCTCACCCTCCGCCCCTCGGGTTGTGCTACGCCGTCTGCAATGTCCAGGCTGTGGGGTATGGAAATGTCCGTGTCCGTGAGGGCCAACGCTCGATGTCACTGCACGCCACCGACTGCGATCTGCGAACAGCCGGGCTCTGGGCGGGCGCGCCGTCGGGTGGTATCGTAGACCACGTGGGGTGGGGACCGCGTAGCGCGGTCGGGTTCTGCGGCTCCTACGACGGCCTTCTTCAGCTTCCGGGGACCAGGGGAGGCACGGTAGCCTCGGATGTGATCACTTCTTGTGTCAGGGAGGGCCCCCAACACTGTCCCTCGGCGGACGCCACTTACTTTGCAGGGAGGGAGGCAGGCCTGGGTTTCTCCGGTACCGCGGCCACTCAAGCCGCTAGCCAGCAGGCCTCTCTAACTGCAGTCTTTGCTAGGGGGGGGGAACACCTCCCTCTAGGCCTCAGGCGTGGGCTAGGCAACTCGAAGAGAGGCAGGCATGCAGGTTTTGACTGACACAGGGCCGGTGTGCCCGCCGAGAGGTCAGCCGCCACAGTCCCCCAAATGCTGCCCAGGACCAGTCACAGTGCCGCTCGCGGCGCCCAGGCTCCGCTCTCACCTCCGATTTCTCGCTGTTGTCAGTCTCCGTCATCGTCCGCGCCTCGCGGTCTCGTTGTTGTGCCCCTCCGCCTGTCGGACCGGCCATCGGCCTCCGCCGCACTCTAGACGCCGTCCGCTGGTGTCGCGGATCCCAGGGCAGTCTTCTGGTGCTTGCGGGCGGGTCCCGCTTCAGGCCGCGCAGAGGCGCCGCGTCAGGGCCGTTCTGCTCGGCCGCGTCCACTGCACCACGCCGGCCTCGTTTTCAGGCCGGAGGGGGAGGGGCACCTCGCGCCTCCGGGCCACGGCAGTCCGTAGCTGCCATTCGTGGTGCCGTCAGCCGCCTCCACTGGGTCCGCTCTGCTGCTTGGACGGTTCCGACAGCCCTGGGCACCGATTTCGGGTGGAAAAGGCGTCGGAACCGGTGCTAAAATCAGGCCGTTGGCAGTAGCTGTGGCGAGACACGTCCGCTCACTCCGCCATCTTGGCCACGCCCTCTTCACGTGAGTCTTTTGTAGTTCTTTTTGCAAAAGAACTATTTGCTCCCAAAGCATTTTATGCTTGATTGTGCCACCTTTTGCGTCTTTGAAACCGTTTTGAACCCAGTTCTGCAGATATTCATTGTTAGACTGGACACAGTAAGACGAATCGCACAATGTGAGTGTGGGGAATTAGCAATCGGTATTTTCAAGCTCCATCTTGAAAGCCTGTAGTTCAGCTCGCTGAGCTGTACAGTCTCTGAGTGATTGAGTTTTAGTGACCATAGGTCGAAATCTACCTTCGCGCCAGCGAGCTTTAACAATCGCGCACGCAGCACTATAGGCTTGTTTACCCCCAATTGCGGGCTGTGCTGATCCGTCTGTATAGATTATACATCCGTAATGTTCTAGAGGCAGAATTTCGGTCGGCAGAGGACATTTGTGTTCGTATTGTAGGAATTCTTATGTCTTCAAGTAGGGGTCAAATACGCATTCAACGTCTGTTGCAGCAAGAGAATTAACCCATTGTATCCATCTCTGATGTAAAGCCTTAGCATTGGGAATGCTTGCTTTCGTCACTGCCTCTAAGGCAGGTACAGGTGTAACGATCATTATGTGTTTACCCTGCGCAAGAGCTCTCTCTTTTGCTACTGCAGTTTGAACCGCTGTCAGAACTTTTTCTGTAGAAGTGAATTTTATTTCTGCTTGTGTGTACAAGTGTGATTTGTATGCTATTGGTACCTTTTCACCTTCATTAAAGGTCAGGTAGGTGAATCCGCATCTCCCTGGGATGATTCGGATCACAAGATTGCGCACATTATCGCGTGTTTCTAACTGTGTTTTTGCTAACATGCCTGTTTGCACTGAACGCAAAATTTCTGTATGGGTTTGAGTCCAATTTGTTGGTTTGAAATCAGGTTTGATTAGTTCGTAGAGAGGTTTCACCCTTTCTGCGTAATTTAGAACATAAGTTCTTGCAAAATTCAGGAAACCTAGAATTGATTGTAAGTTTTTCAGCGTTTTCGGAGGTTGGAGCAGCGCACATTTCTCTAGGAAATTTGCTGCCAGGCTCTTGCCTTCACTTGGTAACTTGTGTCCTAAGAATAAGACGTTGAGGTGGGCAATTTGGGATTTCTTAAAATTTTATTTATACCCTTCAGAAGCGAACCCAAGTATTATGGTGTTCACTCTTTTCAAGTGCACGTCCAAATCATCGTCTGTAAGGTAGATGTCATCGACATAAGATAATGCCTCATCATCGTACATTTGTAGTAACTCCATTACTCTGGCTGAAAATAACCCTGGACTATTCTTGAATCCCTGGGGGAAACGGCAAAATTGTCGCTGTGTCCCCATGAATGAGAAAGCGGTCAAGTGCCGGCTTTCAGGGGCAATGTTTTGACAGAAAAACCCATTTGAAATATCTAATGTGGTTTTTATATTTTTTACACACGATGTTATTCATCAGTGCTGCACTGCGCGTTTTGTACTGCAAAAAGTTTTGCAACAAGAGTTTAAGTGTCTGTAGTCCAAAACTAGACGATATGTATTGTCTGGTTTGGAGACAGGAAACAAAGGATTGTTCATTGATGAGGTGCATGTTTCAATCACCCCTTGGTATTCAAGTTGATTTAAAATCTCCCTGACCTGTTTTTTAGCTTCCTGTTTTACAGGATATTGCCGTTTGCATTGTTTGTTGAATTTTTAACTGGATTTTATGGTGAGGAGAATCCTCATCCCATCCTTCGTGATTTTTATATAATGCTGGAGCTTGAGCTACTGCCCATTTCCTGGCATATGTGTATGTTTTATGAATTGGAATGTGATTTGAGAAGGCTGGCATAATTTTCTCTTCGCCATGTGGGCACTCCCTGACAAATTCAGGTGGCCAGTCTTGTTCAGCTAGAAGAATGTCATAACCCTTGGAAAGCTTATCCCAAAAGAGAGCTTTTATTTTCCTATTTATGTCCCCCTCCATCCGGAGTGTTACTTCATATAACTTGTGGGGTACACTAACCCTGGTGTCGGCAGTTTCAACTTGAATGCATTCATTCAAGTCCACTGCCTCCAGATGATCCTCCAGGATCTTGCGAACTATGGTTACTGCTGCTACGCTGTCTAGCATTGTCTGGGCCCATTCCCCGTTCTTGAGTTGTGTCCTCAAGATCCTCGGCATGTCTGATCTTTACACTTGCTACCTTCTTCTTGGTGAATTGAGTTTTCTTATTTTTTGGAATGTGCTGTTCGTCTTTGGACTTCACGCGTTCTTCTTTTTGTTCTGATTGTCCTCTTCTTTCTGATTTCTGCAAGGAAGTCTGAAAGGTACGAGAGGAACGTGTATCAGTTTCTTGATATCTATCATATTTTCTTAAGGTATCTTTATTTCTGAGGTTGTACCTCTTTTCAGAGGGCTCCCGTTGGGGAGACCTACCTCCCCATTGAGGAGATCTTCCTCTGGACTGGGAATGCTTCTCTTTAGTAATTGTTTGTTTAGTGTTTTTCCACTTCTTTTTAGGAGTAGTGAGATTATTTTTAATAAAAGCTTTTTCAGGATTTTCTGTTAGTTGTGGTTTTAATGGTTTCCCACCCAAACTATCTTTACCTAGTTCTTCATAGGATTTTTCAATAATTCTGGCAAGCTCATACGGTTGTTCAGTAATATCTGTTTCTTTTAGCTTCTGGCGGATTGCCACTGATGCTGCTTCACCTCTAATGTTGGCTAATAATATAGCCGAGACCTGTTTGAAATCTTTTAGTAATTTCATACCAAGATTTAAGGCAGGTTTTGGTCCGTATTCATTTTGAATCTGTCTTAGGACGTCTGGTATTACCGCCTAGATGGAACACCATGTGTTTTCGTAATAGATTGAAGCAAAGACTGTGCCCCAGGTGTCACAGTCCTCCATGTGTGGTGCTATCCCCATTGGTAAACAGAATGTCAGAATTCTGTGTTTCTCATGAGGTGTACTATCAGGGAATACTGCCTCAATTTGAGTAATTTTTTGAGCTAACCAGAACGGAATTTGTTCCATTTTTGCTGGTAATTTACCAATGACTGATTGTATAGTCTGTGGTGTGATTTTAATTGTGTTCCCCTGGTGAGGGGTGTGCTGTGGAATCCTCACAGTAGGTTGGACTGAAGGTCCGCATGACATATCGAATCAATTGTCTATGTATTTTAATTAATTGTTTTAGCTGTACTAACCGTTCTGGACCTGTCATGTTTTCAATGTCAGGATGTGGTGTATAGCTGGCTAGTACCGGCCATGTTGCTCCTGGTCTACCTAGTGGACCGAGCCTGGTTATGTGATTTTCATGTTGTAGGGCGCCTTTAAACCAGAGCTGATGCTCTTGGTAAGTTAATGGACTTTCAACGTCCTCGTAAGGAACGTATTCCGTTGGAGGTTCCTCTACTTTATAGTAGTGAAACTCGTGTGTTCCTGCATCTGCTGGAGGAAACTAAATCCATGAATAGAATACTTCTGTCTGCCAATATTCATGTGCTTCTATAACAAAGATTACTTTACCACCTGTCGATGATACTCCATTGTTTATGAGTTTGTAAGTTATAGTTTTTCTTACTTTTACCGGGATGATTATAACATCCGGGTCATTTTGTAGGAGATTTCTGTCATCTAAAACTGCTTGAGCTGCAGCTGCAGCTAATTCTTCGTCACTATTCATTATTTTGTTGACTGAAGAGTTTGCAGAACAAGTTTCAAGGAAACAAAGATTAGGTGCAAAATATTTTGGAACACTGTATCCTTCAACGTTGAACAAACCAAAAACTAATACATAGGATTTTTCCTCCTCCTCAGTTTTGGCGGATATTATCCTTTAACCCACTCCAGACGTCTTTTTGGAGTTTTTACAGGAAAAAGGGCTCTGTGTGAAAATCCTGACTGAGTTATTCTAGTATCTAGCATTAAATTATCGCCTTACCAAACGTTGGGCGCCATGTAGTGTAGTTTCTATATTCCCAATAGGCTCTGCACATTGGCATAATATATCCTGTAGTTTAGACGTAGGACTGAGGTCGACTAGATTCCTACCGAATATATTAAACTTAATTGTGAGTGCCAGCTAGCTCAGAGGTCACTAGAAACTTTCTCGAATTCACAAGAAGGGATTGACAACCGCATAAACATGACTACTTTGTTTCCCAAGAATAAGAAATCAATCTCTAGAGTCGCGGAAACAATAGATAGCTATTTTACTCAGTCAATCGTGCATGCTTAGTTTCACCAGAGGTGCTGAGAAATAGAGAGACGGGCGTTTTCAATAAAAAGTATTTATTGAACAGTCTTCTTTCTCAAGCTTACGAAATGTCCTGCTACAATTGTAATACTGGTTATAAAGTACAATGCATACAGCACGAAGAGTATTATAAAATAATACTGTAAAAGCATGATATGGTTTCTAAGCCATAAAATACATACAGTGATAAATAATGACTAAAAGTACTCAACTGATGCTTCTAAAAATACGCCTACCCCGGTGTACCTAACCTAATCTAGTACAAGGGAAGAAGTAAGTGAGGTGTAGTTTAAGTTTAGTATTCTTTGCCAAAAACTTTTCCAAGAATTCTCTAAGGGTCTAATCAGCTCCGCACCTTGGTTTTAGAATGAAGGAGGTCTTGTATCTCTCTCAGGACTCGATTTCCCAGCAACCTGGAAACACTGAAGCTGGATTTCTCGGCAGGAGAAAAGACAGCGTCTCTCAGTGTGTCAGCTGGAGGGTCAGCTTCCTTCGGCACTTGCTGCTGCAGGGTGCGTCGGGCAAGTAGATAGTCGTACTGCTCCAAACCACCGTGAGTTTTTACGTATGATTGGACATAATAACGTCATCAAAGACTCAGTTCTTTGAAAACTCCATGATTTCCTGGATAAATTAGTATTCAGGCAAGGGGAAGTCCCTAGCTGCTGAAGGCGGGTTTTTCTAAGAAATCGTTGTTGATTCTCAGAACTTAATGGAAGTAGCCATGCCGTATTTGGGCTGCATAGGCTCAGTATATAAATGGTAATGATTTCTATGCCTATATAAGGATCGGGTAATTTATACCTATATATGGGCATGAATCGGGAAAATTACACTAGGGTCCTAGATTCCTACACAACACCATCCCCCCATCTCACTCACCAGTAGTGGCTGGCTAGCATAATGCAACATTCCTCTCTCTTTCACGGTCCCCCTGTCCAATAGCCTAGCCTATAGGGAGTGGTGCCGCTGCATGCTCCACACAGCCTAAAATGCATGATGAGTGTGACAAAACTGGCTGTTGAACCCTATTGTCTACCCCCTTGCATGTCTGGATGCAGGACTCACCATGTCCTTAAGACCCAGATCATCATTCTACCTTGGTCCTTTAGACTTGTGCATGTCTTCCGAAAGCCCCGTGCTCAGTTTGACTGAAATCTTCGTGATCATCTGGACCCTTTACACTGTGTGCCACATTCCCATCAGCAGATCTCCCAAATGAGATTCCGAACCTGGCACCATCTTTGTACATATCACTATCTCCCCATCAGCCAGATCCTGCCTCCGCTATCCAACTTCCCCACCTTTTACTCTGATTACATATGCCAATGGCATCCAAAGAAAAATGGCGAAAGTAAGGAGCTAAAATGTCCATCATGAAAAATACTCATAAAACACTGCCCCGGAGCATACCTTGCTTCCCACCAAATCCAACCTAGTGACCAGCGCAGACCACAACCTCCATCCAAAAAGTCCAAGAGGAAGAGGCTCGACTGTTTGGCACAGCAGTATAGTTATCGATTCTCTTCTCACGATTTTTCAGATATATACAGTGAGCCCTTTGATGCAGACTCACCAGGTTGTGTCTGAAAATAAATTAATGGGTCTTCTACAGTAAGATCATTAGTATGTTTTTGCCTCCAAAACGATGTGCTCTTATAAAAGTGCAGCTTATAGGAGTCTGAATATATATTTGCTGGAGTCAAGTCACTAACATTTCTAGGTTGCCCAAACTCCGGGTTACATACAAAAGTAAGGAGCTAAAATGTCCATCATGAAAAATACTCATTAAACACTGCCCCGGAGCATACCTTGCTTCCCACCAAATCCAACCTAGTGACCAGCGCAGACCACAACCTCCATCCAAAAAGTCCAAGAGGAAGAGGCTCGACTGTTTGGCACAGCAGGATAGTTATCGATTCTCTTCTCACGATTTTGCAGATATATTCAGTGAGCCCTTTGATGCAGACTCACCAGGTTGTGTCTGAAAATAAATTAATGGGTCTTCTACAGTAAGATCATTAGTATGTTTTTGCCTCCAAAACGATGTGCTCTTATAAAAGTGCAGCTTATAGGAGTCTGAATATATATTTGCTGAAGTCAAGTCACTAACATTTCTAGGTTGCCCAAACTCCGGGTTACATACAAAAGTCAGGGTTAAGCAGGTCTCACTTGCCGCTGCGAAAGGCAGCCAACAAAAGTGGCCATGGCTTACACATAGTGTTTTTTATGCTGCTTTTTATGTCAAGCATGGGCAGCGCATGCGCTGCTCTGTGAGGCATACTGTATTTGAGTATCTACTTGAAGCCTTTCCCACTCTCCGACCATATTTTTAATTGACTTTTGTCATTGACCTTCGCAAATGCTGGCTTCTGATTCATTAATAGGCTTGTTAGTCCCTCCTTAGTACCGCCTTGTCTTCATTTGGAACCTCCCATGAGGACTGGCTCTTTTACTTCTGTTGTCACGCGGCATGTCTTATTTAGTCTGTAAGTACTATTTTCTTTAATGGATTTCATGTACGGCAGGCACTACATGTTTTCCTGCAACATGCAGTTCGCCATCCGCGCTTTAACTTTCCAAGCAGCCCTGGATAATGACAGCTGCTTCTTTGAAATGCAATAGGTCTCACATTTACAAGAGTTTGAGATATTTTAAATGGCAATGCCTTTTATTTATGTGTTAGTTAAAAAACAGATAAATAAAAGGCATTGTCATTTACAATGCCAATAGCTTAAATTCTTACAACTGCAGGACCTATTGCATTGCAAATGCTTGTTAAATATGGTAATCAGAGCTCGCTGGTGAGCCCCAAGCCAGGGAATTGGGATAAATCAAAGAATAAAATTAACAATCATTTGCAATGCAACAGGTCTCGCATTAGTTAGAGTTAGAGAATTGGCATTGTTTATATTTAGCTGCATATGTTTGCTGGTTTGTGTACTGTGGGGCATATTACCAACCAATAGAGATAATTTTTGTCTCTAACTTGTTTAGAGACAAAAATTATCGCCGCAAATCGGCGATTTTTATCGCAGATAAACCTTGCTATTAGCAAGGTTTATCGCAAATGCGATAAAAAACGGCCGCAATGCATGAATATCGCTGAAAAGTCAGCGATATTCATGCATTATCGAGCAAATGCTCTTAGCCATGTTATCCACCTCCCATTTGATAACATGGCTAAGAACTGCTCCTGGGTAGGTGTTAGCTTTTGGAGATATTTGCGCTTAGCGCGAATATCTCCAAAAGTTGGTAATAGGAGATAGCGATGTTAGCGACTGTTTCCAGTCGCTAACATCTTGGCACGCCCACTTTGCATATCATTAGTGATAAATATCACTGACATGCAAAGCGGGGCCCAAGATGGTCACTATCTCCTATTAGCTGTTGCTAACTGGTGTTAGCGACAGCTAGGTAATAGGGAGATAATTTTATCTCCGCTTTCTTGGCTTTTAAAGACAAAAAAGCGGAGATAAAGCCCCTTGATAATATGCCCCTGTATGTGTTAGGGAATGGTAGGTTTGTATGTATCTGTGGAGTAAGTATGTGTATTATAACGTTCCCATGCCATGTTTACATTGCCAGTGAGGCTAACAGTAGACTTATACACCGAGACAAACACACCGATACACACATTGAGACAAATACTCACTGCGCGTGCTAGACACGGACGGGAATGGGAGGACCAAAGGCTGGACATGCGCCCACCTTTGCCCAATTGCGTGCTGTATTTTTAAAAAAAAGCATGCTAAAGCCAATGACAGCCAATCTTCGCTCAACATTTACAGTGAATCAAGGCCCAGATTTACTAGTATTTTGAGAGGGGGCTGCATCACTTTTTTGGCATTGCCCTGGCGCAAAATGTATTTTGGTATTTACTAAGCCACACAAAGCCTGATAAGGGTGCTTTGTTTGTTTTAAAAAAAGTAACACAACGCAGCACATAGTCGGGGAGGCGTTACATGGGTGAAGCATGGGTGTTCCCTAGCAACCACCCATGTATTTTGACGCAAACCCATATTTACTAGGGTCAGTAAACATGGGTTTGCGCCAAACTGAGTCTGGCGTAATGAGGGGAAAGATCTTTATTTCTCCTTGTTACTTCCTCTTTGTATGTGCGCTGCATTGTGCAGTACACATACAAAGAGGACTAAGCCTCTATGAAAAGTTTTTGTGCAGGAAGATTTCCCTTCCTGCGCAAAATCAATGCACCCTTGCATCGTGAAGCAAGAGAGCCGGTGTTGGAGATAGGCAGCCAGAAGTGCGCCTGTGCTACAAGAGAGCAGAACTGCTCCATATTTCAGTAAATATGGCACGTTCCTGCTCTCTCCGATGTACACAACATTGCACAGTAACTTCCCTCCCCAAGTTTAGTAAATCTGGACCCAAATATCGACTAAAGTTTACAATTTAAAAAAAATTAAGATTTTTCTTGATCTCTATCTTTCTATGCAAATTTCAAGATTGAAGTGTTCCTTCCTCTAGAAGGAAGCATTATTCAGATCTATTACAATATTGAAAGTAGCTTAATAACATCTTGTGCACGTGTCTTGATTCTGGGGTGAAAACCTCTAATTAAGCACAAAGGGGCAGTTTTACAGGAAACAGATGCGCCAGAAATTCTGACACATCTGTCGGCGAAAAAGTCGCGCATTGATGGTGTTGTGTCACAAGCACGACTCATCTCGAGCAATGCATGTTGAGGCCTATTCTCACTACGCTGCGTCACTCCTTATGCCTGCATCAATAAGGCATAAGGTGTTGATGCAGTGTGGTCCTAGAAGTGGTGCAGTGAAATCTTGTAGATTTTACTGCGTCACTTTTACAAGACTTTTCTGCGTGCAAACGCCCACCCTGCATACATTATACCTGACGCAGGTATAATGTGATGCAGGGCTTTACTCCCTAGATGTGTCACACTGTAAATTGGCAACATTGTTTACGCCACCGCTGCATCACAAAAGTGACGCAACCGAGATACAAAAGTGTGGCAAGGGGCTTGTAAATCTGCCCCAAAGTATGGAATATATGTGCAATAGATGATTGTGAATAACGTTTTTATGTCTGATCTTTGCAACTCACCCAATTGTCAGTTGGCCCCATTTCATGAGTGTGATTTCAGCCAAGGCCTGTTTTTTGAGCCAGCACCACTAAGCCTTATAATAAGGAATGCAAACCTTCAAATCCCCTCACGCTTGCAAGAATAGGCACAAAAAAAGACTCACTGGAATTTACACCATGATACGCGATTAGCGATGGACTACCACACAATAAATGTTTTTGATCTTTCTGTATTGGCAAAAAAAGATGATTAGGCAAGAACAGGAATATGTCATAAGCAAAAAGTGATGTGTTCATTCTCTTTAAATCTCAGGTCCTAAGTTGGAGAGCAGTGAGATGAATCACCGGCGACTGGGCACTTGTTGGATTATCCTTCTGTTGGTTGTGGTGTGTGAAGATGCAACTGTTGCAGTTCCTGTTATTAGTTCTGGATCTGGGACTAGACCTGCCATCGGACAAATCGGACAAGTCGGACAAGTCGATGCCAGATTCTGGAGCCCTCCCAGTAGAGCGTCACTCGAGTTCACTACAAGTTATGCACTAGCACCCGAGTACACTACAAGTTATGCCCGTACCACCACATTCTGGCCGTTTGCCACTACCACTTTTTGGTACCCTCCATCTGATCAAACATTTGCTTGATCAAGCAGCTGTGTAAAGAACTCTGATTCCAGCCTGCTACCTTAATTGCCCTACATCTTGTGGCCTTTACTGCGCAACTCAGCATTAACTTTGTGAAACCTATTGGTGTGTGGGTGTTGGTGGTGGGTGGTGTAGATTGAATCTGATCACGTCAAGCCTGTTTTCCATTAGCTCTGGTATTCCTCCACAAAACAACTCCAATGTTTTATCAAATCATTAATGTTTGAAAATTCTAAAAAATGAGCAGATAAAAAGATTTTTTACTGAAAATAAAATTTTGAAATGGTCTCCTCGGACACGTTTCTTTTTTTTCTGGATCCCTACATTTAGGTGGCATTGCTCAGTGGCGAACTCGTTCCAAAATATGCCCAAAGAAAAAAAATGTATTCACAGGTGCAATATAGCTTCTAGTACTGTCAGGCAAGTCCTACCAAATCCAAGTAGAAGCTAATGCTACCTGAAATAAGCGCAATCACAACAGATAGTTCTTTTAGAGGATATTCCTCGCAAATCCGACAACGATATTGAAAACCTTCTCCTGTCCTCTGCCAGCCCGACTAACAACAGCAAATTTCGAAGTGACATTGTCCAATTCATCCAAACCAACACCTTCAAAGAACCCACTCACAATTACAGATCCATTAATAAAGAAAACCTCACAAATATCAACATAGTGCAGACAACTTTCCCCTACTCGACTAGCAAGATGAAGTGCGCACTCATCAACTGCAGATCCGCTAGCAAACATGCTCCTGACATTTACGACATCATCCTAGCGAATGACCTAGACATTATTGTCCTTACCGAAACATGGCTCAATAGTACCTCCTCACCCATCCTAGACCTTTTGGTAGCTCCCAGTCTCGACTTAATCCGCCTAGACACAAACTTGAAACTCGGCGGCGGGCTAGCCTACATTTATCGAAGCACAATCTCAGTCAAGCAAGCAGATTCCATCCCTTTATCCTCCTGCGAATATCTCAGTATCAACATCGCCGATGACAACCTTATCGCCAGCAAACATCACATAATTTACCACCCCCCTGGTGATAACCTGACATTCATCGATGAGTTAATGGAAATCATTACATCCAACAAAAACTTACAAGTACCACAGATCTTCCTGGGAGACTTCAATCTCCACTGGAACAACCCAAACGATCATGATGTAAGCTGCCTTAAATCCTTTCTGTCTGATCAGGATCTGTCCCAATTCTGTGACAGCCCAACACACAACAAGGGTGAGACATTAGACTTCATCATAGCAAAATCGAACATTATATCTCTAGATTCCATCACTCCATGTGACTGGATGGACCATTACAGCATTTTCTTCTCCATCAACATTGAAGTAGCTACAAAAGGAGGCCAACCCACAAAAACAAAACAATGGAAAAGGAATATAAAAAATATTAACCCCACCGCCTTGGTAAACCGTTGCAATATCGCCCTAATCCTCACTTCAGACATGGTGGACGTTCATGACATCACAGGCTTTTATTCCACTATGCTCGAAATTCTTAATTCTACAGCGCCCCTCCAAGAAAAAAAGGTTCCTCCAAAATCTCCAAACCATGGTTCAATGAGAAACTGAACTCTGATCGGTGCAAGCTAAGATCAGCGGAGCGACTTTGGAATTCAGCACCCCCCCATCGACCATCTAGGCCACCTGAGGATGCTAAGGAACTCATACAAAAGGAAGATCCTAAAGGCCGAGACAGACTTTTTCAAAACCCAGCTGAATCAAGCCATTAACTGCCCCAAATGCCCCAAAAAACTATTCAAAATCGTCAAACAACAAACCCGCAACACACCTAAACCTATGGAACCTAACGATTCGGATACACCAAATTACGATGAGCTTACCAATTTCTCCCTAGAAAAGACAAAATCAATTGAACTCGACATCCAATCTAGGAAGGCCCTCCCACAACCGATTGCTCATGATACTAAGTTTTACTCTCAGATCAAGGTCCATTTTAGAACTCCGGCGGAAACCTCAAAGAACAGGGGGGCATATTATCAAGGGGTTTAATCTCCGCTTTTTTGGCTTTAAAAGCCAAGAAAGTGGAGATAAAATTATCTCCCTATTACCTAGCTGTCGCTAACACCAGTTAGCGACAGCTAGTAGGAGATAGCGATCATCTTGGGCCCCGCTTTGCATGTCAGTGATATTTATCACTAATGACATGCAAAGTGGGCGTGCCAAGATGTTAGCGACTGGAAACAGTCGCTAACCTCGCTATCTCCTATTACCAACTTTTGGAGATATTCGCGCTAAGCGCAAATATCTCCAAAAGCTAACACCTGCCCCATAGCAGTTCTTAGCCATGTTATCCAATGGTAGGTGGATAACATGGCTAAGAGCATTAGCTCGGTAATGCATGAATATCGCTGACTTTTCAGCGATATTCATGCATTTCAGCCGATTTTTATCGCTTAGGAGATAAACCTTGATAATAGCAAGGTTCCTAAGCGATAAAAATCGCTTCAGCTCGGCGATAAAAATATCGCCGCTAAACCAACATAGCGATAATTATCGCTAGTTGTTGGTAATATGCCCCAGTGCCTCTTGGCACACCTTCTCACCCATCCCTGAACAAGAAATCTATAACACTCTACTAGCGATTAATCCCTTCAGTCACTTCCCTGACCCCCTTCAGCCATCTGTATTCAAAACGATGAAAACCTCTATTCTACCCCATGGTCAAAGATAATAAATGCCTCTCTGAGACAAGGCTCCATACCGGACTGTCTTAAAATCGGGCAGGTCACTCCTATACTAAAGAAACCCGACTCCCGCGCCTCTGATCTCAACAACTACCGACCGATATCTAACATACCCACTTTGGGGAAATTGCTGGAAAAATGTGTACAAATACAACTTTGCAACCACATCGAGAACTACAACCTCCTAGACAAACACCAATCCGGCTTCTGTCAAGGTCACAGCACGGAACCTGCTCTCACCCACATAATGGATGACATACTAAAAATGCTAGACCAGAACGAATCATGCCTATTGATACTTCTTGACTTATCATCCGTGTTTGATTCAGTTAAGTATGACAACATACTGTCCCTACGGGAACACAGGATGGGTCTTACTGGCCCTGTGTTACAATGGTTCACCTCCTTCCTAAACAACAGAACTCAAAGAATCAAGACGAAACACTCACTCTCCCAACCATCCATGGTCACCATAAGGGTTCCACAGGGATCAGCACTTTCACCCATTCTTTTTAATCTACTTATGGAGCCCTTGGCAAACGCATTGATCTCTGCGAACATACTTTATCACCTATATGCGGATGACACCCAACTGTATATGAAAATCTCCTCATCAGAAGACTTCATCTCCCTCAACGCTATCCTGCAGAATACTCAAAGCTGGCTCACTGACAACCACCTAATGCTTAACACCTAAAAAAACAGAATTCCTCATCTCCCCACCCAATCACACACCCAAGATAGACGTATGGTTGAATCAGCTAACTTCCTTTGACTGTGCCCCCTCATCATTGACTCCGCGTAATCCCTGGGAATCACCATAGACAAACACCTGAAATCTCTAAGGTCACCATGGGAGCCAATCACCGGTTGAGTTTACTAAGGAAACTTAAACCCTTCCTCCCACAGACTGACCTAAAAATGGAGGTACATGCCCTAGAATTACCAAGACTGGACTATAGAAGTACCACTCTATGCGGTCTCCCCAGATACAAGCTGGCACCGCTGAGGGCATCTCTTAACGCTACCGCCAGACTGGTCTCAGGATCTAAAAGAAATAGGCACATTTCCCCTACCTTGAAAGCTCTGAACTGGCTGCCCTATGAGGCAAGAATACACCTTAAGATCGCTTGCATGACCCGTAAAGCCCTGCACAGCAATATCTCAAGTTACTTAGCACTAAAGCTAGAACGATCGGGAGGATGCAGACAATTGCGAAGTGCGAGCTCACTACTACTGAAACCACAGTCCTTCCATAAAACGATTACCGGGTGCAGAGCTTTCTCAGGGATTGCATCGAAGATTTGGAACTCCATACCTCCAGCTGTACGTGGAATCCCTTCCTTTACCTCCTTCAAAAAAGAAGTGAGAATGCTTCTAATGAACAAATTCACATCCTAAGGCATCATACTTTACGCTGACTTCTAGTGACCATGCTATCCATTTATTACCATCTACCTCTTTTGTATTGAACTGCGAATACCAAATGTATGTATACTTCCTCACCTGCTAAGTTTGAATAACTGTGTAATGTGATCCGCTCCGATTCCCGCGTGAATCACTCACCACCGACTACTAGGCACCTATGCTATTATCTACTTTTTTGTGTTGAATTGCAAATACCAATTGTACCTTTACTACCTCAACCTCCTAAAGCTGTAAAACTGTGTAACGAGAATTGCTCTGATTCCCTCGTGGATCATTCTTTGTTGACTATTAGTCATCTAAGCTATCTATTTACTATAACCTACCTCCTTTATGTTATGGCAAGCACCAAATGTATGTACACCACTTCCACCATCTAATGTTCAATTATGTTATATTTTAAAGCGCTCTGATACCCTTGTGGGTCATGTTCGCTCTATATAAAACAATAAATATCGTAGGAAGCCTATGTTGGGACTAAAGTTAAGGATAAAATAGTTTCTAGAAATCCAGCCTATCCTTGTTGCTCAGTGCCACTTGGATGGCATCACTGCTTACTTGCAAGTCAGTGTAGGTGGTGGACATCAGCACTCATTCTTGAAGCCCAGGTTTATTTTTCATCATCAGAAGTTGCCGTAAGCAACAGCTAGAGGGGCAGAAAACAGAGAAAGAAGGAGGAAAAGAATGATAAGAGAGTGCAGAGTGGTGGAAGAAGGTGCATGGTGTGGAATCACGACTAGTTTGCCTTGGTATTCGGCAACCCTTGCATTCAGCAGTGGGATCCTTGGAAAAACACTGCAACCTGTGCTTATTTTTTCATTAACAAATAATGTACTTGAAGTCACTACCTGAAATACAGTCATGTAAGTCAGTCTAAATGTCCAGTTATTTTTGTATCGTTCAATACTGGCATTTAGCTTGCTCTCCACCACTCATAATGTGGTCAGACAGGAAAACTGGAGTCTCATAAAGACCTGATAGTCTCACTTTTCATTTCCAAGGTGTTAGCCAACGTACTCATTGTTCCCCAGTCGATCAAATGAGAACTCTGTAGTCCAATCAATCAGTATGCTAATCCCTCAAGTCAAACAAAACAAGAGTTATTTATTGTGACTCTAATAATAATTATTAACATCACATCTGTACTTATTGTTGCTATGTGCATAAATCAAACGTTTGACAAAGACGGAGTTTATGAAAAACACCATAGGTGCCATACTTATCAGGAGAGAAGAGAGCACTGGACTGCCTATCAGTGGTTAAGACAGTGTGCAACTTTTGCCAGTGCTGTAAGAAAGAGACCTTCTGGCAGGGCCAGTCAGTTTTCCAAGCAAACCCTAGTCATAACAGTAATTGGCGCATCACTGAACATAAATGCTGCCTCTCTTTAGGTCCACCTCTCCCAAGCTTCTTCTATTTTTGTGTGACAAACAGCTAATTATACCACTTTGCAGCAATTTAAGAGTTAACATATGAAAATAGGCTGTGCAAATCTCAGTACATGAAATAATGCTTTGGGTGCGAATGATCATACCATAACAAACATCGACAAAGCCAGTAGCGCTATATTGTTTTAACAAAAGCTGTGATGCCTTGCATATTAAGATTTGTTATTTCTCACTTTTTGTAGGGTTGCATATCTAAAAGGGGTATTTTAGTTATTCGTAGTCTCAACTAGCGTATAGAATAAAAAAATTGACTCTGAACTCCATTTTCCCTTACGAGCAGGTATGTGGCACCACATTTATGAGGCCCGTGCACTGGCGGAACATTCCATGGCGCAGGAGCCTGCTCCATATTTATGAGGTAGCACTAAGCCAATTTTTTTGGCTTAATACTGGCTTGGAAATATCGTACCCTTTAACACAGTTTTCTGTGTTAAAGGGGCATGCAAGGGTGTTGCTGGGGCCTTCCAAGCAACATCCATGGCTTTTTGACACTGCCCTAGATTTACAAGAAGTTGTAACTCTGAGGCAACGGTTGAGGCGAAAGGGGGGCACAATGAGGAGAAATATCTTTATTGCTCCTCGTTTTTCCTTTTTCTGTGTGTGCTGCATGCAGCACACATAGAAAGAGGAACTGCGGGACAGCGTACCATGAGTACAGATTCCCCTGTGCCCATTCCACTGAGGACAAAGGCTCCGGTCCCTCCTTCGCCCTCGGGCTCAGGTCGGCAACGACAAAACGTTTCCGATGCCCCGCCCTCCGGCCCGGCTCTGAAACAAAAAGAAAAGCCTTTGGGCTCTAGCCAGCCCCCCTCCGATGCCAAACCAACACCTTTGGCTTCGAAATATAAGAGCAAGATACCTTCGGGACCAAAGATTCCACTTTTGACGCCTAAAGACTCGGAGCCGAGACATCCCAAGTCCAAAGACTCGGAGCCGAGACATCTCAAGTCCAAAGACTTGGAGCCGGACATCCCAAGTCCAAAGACTCGAAGCGGAAGCTTCCCAAGTCCAAAGACTCTGAGCCGAGACATCCCAAGTCCATAGACTCAGAGCCGAGACATCCCACGGTCAAAGACTTGAGGCCCCAATCCTCCAATGTCAAAAGACTCGGAGCCAAAACCCTCCCAAGCCCAAACACCCAGAGCCGAAATTATTGATGCCCATGAAACCTTTGGTGCCAAAATCTCCACGGAAAGACAAAGACATTCTCCTCAAAGAGCTTTCGTCTGAGCCAACTTTCGACCCAAGACAAAAAAAGTTGGTTATAAACCCAAAACAGGACATATTCAAGCAACCATTCCAAGGAAACGGAAAGCTGACTTGACAGAGGACCATCATGCCCCCCCCCCTAAAAAGAATAATATGGGCAATAATATGGGCACTAACCCTTCTCCTTCTTATAATCCACCTCCTTCTCCTCCTCTTAATCCTAACTTGCTCATTACACCTATAAATTCACCACTAAGGCCTATTGCACCTGACCTACAGGATGAAGGGGATGGGGATGAGGATCAGGACACTGACGCTTGGGATGATTACCACACTGATCCAAATACAATCACCCTGATTGGTATCCCTCCAGACCTTCCCCACCTGATGACAACACTGGTCATCTTGAGCTCCTTAATAGGGCTGCTCATTACCAAGGGGTAGAACTTCACAAGGAGCCTTTAGAAGAGGATTTCCATTTTGAGACACTTTCTTCCTCACAAAGAACTACTCATACCTTGCCAATGCTGAAAGGCATGCTAAAACATACAGATGAGGTCTATAAAGATCCTGTAAGGGCAAGAATTATCTAAAGGTACCCAGGGTTTGTGGATTCCCCTGGCAGGGACCCAGAAATTAGCCAAAATACTGATTTTTTTTTTTTGGAACAATGGGAAGAAAGTGCTGCAAATTAAAGTGTCTGTTTTTTTCCCTGCAAATGGTATCAACAATGGGTTTGTGGGGCTGAAATCACTGTTTCCCCAGCTTTTTCCTTGTGCCAATTCTCCGCTTAATCTCCCTCCCCGTCGCCCCTTTACATTACCCCCTTACCCTCTACATGCTTCAAACCAACGGATGTAACTTGTAATTGATGTACCTTCTGTAACAATGTGTAATTTGTAACCTATGTAACTCTCCTCAAGTAAAGCGCTCTGTTACCTCCGGGTCTAGCCAGGGCTATATAAAACTCAAGTAAATAAAATGACTATTGTGATTGTTTTGTGCAGGAAGGTTTTCCGTCCTGCACAAAAGTAATCATCCCTGCAATGCAGGCATCCTTACACCAGGGTGCAAAGGTGCCTGAGTTGGCACGCGGCAGCCCATTGAGCGCCGGCACAGGGTAAAAGGACAGGAACGCGGCACATCGATAGACACAGCGCATTCCTGCCCTTTTCTTTTGCTGTAGGACCCAGTAGTCGCTACAGGCCAGTAGTCACTACAGGCCAGATGTTCATAGCACTGGTCCAAAAATCCTGGTCATAATTTGCAACCAGTATTTTTGCAACCAGTGTGGTAAGTTGTAAACTGACCAATGTACTAATAGGTCACTTTGCAAACTACTGATTCCTAGTGTATTGCAATTTGACCTGCCTCAAGCATATTAATGAAGTTGGTCACAAATTTCAAGCCACTAGTAATCCAAGCCACCACAGGGCTTGCTGGGGTTAGTATAACACCATGTCTGTGATTGTTTTTAAATAAAGCATTTTTAAAAAAAATACAAATTGTTTTCCTTAAAGGAAATTAGGATGCGTTAAAAAAAAAAAAGAAAAGTCTACGATTCATGTTTTTTTAAGAGTAGGCTGTAGTCCTGAGGATCACTGTCTACTCTTGAAAAAACATTTCATCAACATTCACAATAGGGAAGTGGTCCTTTGACGACCATTTCCCGTTTGCGAATGGGTTACCACCTCCTTTGAGGAGGTAGTAAGAGAGGAACGTATTACAACTTATATTCCGATGGAAAACACTCCTAAATACCACTACAATTCAGTATTTGTAAGGGCCTCCCTAAACAAGCCTCTTCCATATACCAGGTCTGTATTGAGTCCCACACTCAAATTGTGATTTGGTAACTTATTACTGAATCCCAGTTTGGGGGTTGTACATAAAAAAGGCATTCTTTCAATCGCAAACAGGCTGATTCTGCAAATCCTGCCATTCAGAACCGCAAAAACGCTTCATATATCTGACCCTTCCTCTTTACAGGAGGGCTGCTAAAGCTTTAACGCAATTGTTACTACTCTACTTATCAAGATTAAGGGTACTATTCTTTGAATGAAACAGTCATGACTTCTCAGCATTACTCGTATACTTTAGATCAAACAGTATAAATTTTTTTGGGCAAAGCTGCCATATTTTGAATTGGACAGACAAAATACTTCTCAAGCATACTTCTACCTTCAGATTTCTCACCTTCTGTTCTTTGAAATCTCCCAGGCTCCCGACTGGGTATCACACCATTGATGGCTCCCTTAAAAGTAGTTCTCAATCCACCAGCAATGGCTGCAGATCTGGATCCCTCTTCTGCAAGAGACCACCCTATGCAGCACTAAACCATTACAAAAGTGCAGCCCTGTTTTGAAGATGATCTAGGTTTGCCAGGTTGGAGGCTGATTTTGTTTCTGAGTCTAATGCTATTTGGAACCCTTAGATTATGATGAGGAAGTGAATAACTTACATCCCTTTCATTACACAGATGGGTGTGGAATTTTATAAAGTGACTACTTGTCCAAGGTACGAAATGCTCAGAAATCTACTTGTTCTGTAGAAAAAAGGACACTTTTCCTATGGGTGTCATGCAGTCAGGTGCCGAAGCATTAAATCAATCTCATATCGGAGCTCTGATAATAGCTTCTCCGCTCATACCTATTATGTTAGTGTTTGGATTCTAGCAAGACTCTAGTAATGCCACCTTTCTGGTTACACCAGACCCCGGACATTTCAGGGCTCTATTTTTGTAAACTCGTTCAATATTTACAGGCCCAGACTGGGAATCAAAAGCTACGCTTGCAAAAATGTCCAAACTATCCCTTCCTCTCATTCATTGTCTCTCTTTATGTCCCCATTATGCCTTTCCCATAAACCACGGGGAGCTGGAACAGTGACAGAGTAAACAGATATCAACCTTCAAAAATCAGCTACCATAGCTCAAACACCATGGGAATTGCCCCATGGCAGTGGTTCTTAATCTGTGGTCCGTGGACCCATGTCAGTCTGCAAAGCCGACTCATGGGGTCTGCGACTGCTTAGAAAATGAAATAATATTAACAAATTATTGAAGTTTATATAAATAAAAAGCAATTTAAAATGTTAAAACTGTCTGTAAATGTGAAGAGATGTAAAAGTGTTAAGTAAAAATCTAATTAGTGTCCTCATATTGATTCATGGAAGCAGTGCAAGTGCATCAAACTGAATATAATATGGACGATGAATGGCCTCATTTCACTGTAGAAAATCTCCAAACTTCCTATTATCAATTAACATTTTTTATGTTTGTGAATTAAATAAAATTATTCATTATTTGTGAATTTGTTTAATGAATGCTTGTTTCTAAATATGTTGTGCATTGTTCTGCTGTTAAAATAATCAAAAATGCCAGACCGGGTTCCCTGACTTTCTGTAATGACACAGTGGAGGTTCCAGATTCCAATAATGATTCATTATGAGTCCTTTGGTTCCAGTAAGAGGTAAGAACCACTGCCCGTTGGAACATATGGCCAGACTGGCCCTGTCTGCATACACAGATGCTCTGTTTATATGTAAAAGTGTGTTCAATTCACATATTTTGTTTTTGGATAATTATGCAAAATGTCAGCAAAAATAAACCTAATATATAGAATGCAAATCCATAATTTCACACTGTATTTTACCACGAAAAGTGTCCTCCCATCAATTTTTGACAAGAACTTGCATTTCATGCTAAACATAGTGCAAAACTGTCAAAGCATTGAGGACCTAATTTACAAGAAACTGATGCATCGCTGCGTTAAAGCAGTGATGCGTCCGTTTTCTTGCGCCTGAGAAACTCTTTTGCCACCACTGATGCGATGTATTTACAAAACAGCGCACCACGGCGCAGGGTTGGTGGGCACATTTCTGGAGTGGGTGTGAAAACCCAGGCCTATTTATATGTCAGCTCAGTTTATGCCAGAATATTAATACTGGGAAATTTGCCAGGTTTCCTAATTACAACCGAGTTTGGATATATCATCCTCCTAATTAAACAGTTGCTTTCTTTCATGCTTTATTTTCTGAAGAGGCGTATTGTGAATTGTTCTGACAAATTTACTTTAAAGCATTCACTTGATTTCACAAAATGGTACTGTAAAGAAATTCAGATAATACTTATGGTCCAGTGTCTAATTTATCAACTGAGGTTAATGGACACTGCTGAATGTTTGACCTTCTGTACATCACCACATTAGGTAATTCTTTGGTCAATCGTTGATTTTCCCCTCTTAAAAGTATGTATTTGTGTGAAGATTTTTTTATGAGCAAATCTATTTACAGGGACTTGAAGTAGGTGGCGGGCGGTAGTTTGAGGACTGCAATGCACTGGTAGTTTGTGCTCACCCACAATCTTACATGTGTATGAGAATTTGCCAATTCCCTTCCAATCCGTACCCATACTGCAAAAAAATGTAAATTTACTTCCGACGGTGACAGGAGTAAAGTTTTATGCATTACAGAAAGAAAGCACCCTCTCCCAAATAAGTAGGGTGTAGGTAAAGACGTTCCTTCGTGGTGGAAAATTATATTCCCTTGGAGAAAAAAGAAAAATAGTTCTGGTGTTACCTGGGTTTCTATGGGAATTCACAAGGGCATATTATCAAGCCCATTATCGCCGCTTTAGCGGCAGTTTCCTGCCGATAAAAGCAGCGATAATGTATCGCCCTTTCTTGATAATATGGCCCTATATCCTTTGTCTATTTTTTTCAGTTTGAATTTGATGTCCTTGGTTCATTTTATTTTGAAAGCAAAAAAAAAAATTCAGTCAAGGGGTATCAGGACAGGAGGTGAGTCTCGGGAAGTTGGTGGTGTTGGATAGAAAAGTTCCCTGTTTCTCTGCCGCCATGTTACTTTACCAATACTGAGATAATGATTCTGATGCACCAATCAGGTGTTATTATTGTTTCTTTCATCTTTGTCTGTTTGTTTAAAAAATATATATATATATATATTATTTTTTTTTAAAACATGAATCATGCTTTCATTGTTCTGCTTCTATTTTTCATATTACCAAAGAGTATTCTGGGAGCAGTATAAATGGCCACAAATTGTTAAATTCTGTAAACATTCGTGCACATTTTATATTGGGTCATCGGTCAATTACGCAAGCAGAGTTTACACTTTACTATATTTGCTTTGAGTAATCGCTCTGACAGTAAAGGCTTTCTATTAATGAATGATGCATACAGTTTTAAACAATGTATGCACTTGGATTTAGATCTTATGTTAGTAGGTGACTATTCTGTCTTTCTCAGTGATACTGTCCACTGGAAGCCAAAGGGTTTATGCTGCACGGGTTGGGGCCTACTTGTTGACTGGACAGAAAAAATCATGACAACTTGTGGTCTTGAGATTCGGAAGAAGCTAAAGTCAATTTGCATACAAAAATCCATCATATGGGAGGTCTACTACTAAGTCTCTTTTAATGAGACATTAGTGGATCCTATTGTGTAAGCTTGGTCTTTGCCATTTTTGGAAAAAGTTGTTTACGTCCCATTGCAAGACATTATATTCATGCATCTGGGGACTCTATTTTCTGACGCACCAACCATCATGTGAGTGTTTGGTGGTACATGCGGCCACTTCAAGATTAATCATGTCATTCTCATTTGTTCCTTGTACAGGGATTCAAAGTGGATTGATACCATGGGCAAACATCGTTATTCTTCAGGCAGTTTGGCACTGCATTCTTTGCTTCTTTCTTGTTATCTCACAACTGCCATCATTTTGGGATGTGGTGTGGGAGCTCCTACCTTCTTTACCACAAAACCTACGAGCATCCTTTTCGCAGTCGTCTATGTTGAATGATCAGGAAATGGCAAGCAAATCTTGTGCTCTGGCTTGCATTCCCATTTTTTTGTTTCTCATGCTGTGAATACACCTGTTTTCATTCATCTCTATGAAGATGCTGTTTGGCGAGAAAGCTGTTTCTGCCTTAGAAACATGTAAGCAAAGTTGTGTAATAGTGTGCTCACTCGTCCTGGCCTCTCTAAGGCACCAGCTCTACCAGTAGCATCATACGTTTTGTGCTGGTCCAGATGCCTCACTTTCCATTAAGGGGTGCCATTGCAGCTGATTCAGTTGGGATGTAAAGAAACTTTGGGCCTTCAGGGACAGAGCTAGTGCTAAGGCTATAGGTCAACTGCTGCAGGAACATTGGGGCATATTCTCAAGCACGTGTGAAAACTATCGCAAAATTAGCTTAACGCAACTTTCAAAATAGCAGTCCATCGCAGGAAAATTACGCCTTTGTAACCAAGTATTCACAACACGGCGGTACCATGCGATAGTCACACGATAACACGTCAAATGACCGCGTTAAAACCAACGCAACGCCGCTAAAGTCCAAAGCATGAACGCCAAAAACTGCGATGAGGCCAAACGCAATACAAAACGCAGCAAAAAAACAGTGACAGGCCTGCCAATCCCATGCGTCAGGCGGGAAAATGCACCAAAAAAGCAGAGTAAAAAAACGGTGAGATGACAACGTACGAGCACAACCCCACCGCTGTGACGCAGAACAAATGACCAAGACAGAGACACATACATCAGCCACATCGTTGGCAAGGCCTACACCTAACTACACCCAGATCCACGTGTGGAGGAGCCACACCCCTACGCTGTACTGTCATATGCCTGTGCACCCTGCTTATTCTCACAGGGACGTACGACACGGTTACATGTCCCAGGTCTACACCACTGCCTCCGGTGACATGGTTGTGCCCGCTGTACACAGCAAAATGTAATGTGGAATGACCCGATCCCTCAAGGACACACTGAGTGAGTTTGTGGAACTGGCTACGGGCATGTGCGCCCTGCCTCTTTTATTGCCAGGGTTAAATGTCCAGTGACACCTGTGCTGGATGGGTGTTAGGTAGTGTAACACAATGGGAAATATAATTCCCAGGCAGCGTGTGCTCATAAAATTACAAATGCAATACACGAAATGAGTTCAAAAGGCAACAAATAAGAAATAACAATGTTTAATCAAAAAAACACACATACATTAACATTCTGTTAAAAAGATATCATTTGATGACATCAATGAATCCATGTTACAAAGGATTGTATTATAATTAAAAAAACAACACTAATGATAAGTGGCAGAAATAAATTCTTCGACACGCATTTCGGCACTGTGAGTGCCTTCGTCAGGAATTGCCACCAATACACTTGTCTTTTAAAAGATAAATGGGTATAATCTTCTGGTAAGGGTCCTCTGGATGTGATAAAGCGATCTCACTCTATAGATTTTAAGAAACAGATTTCAATTTTGATAAAGGAACCGAGGGAAGGAACTTCTCTTTCAGGTTTTCTTTGATTGGTTAAAATCTTCTAAAAAGAGGTGAGCATAAAATTGCCGGACTTTTCATTAAGTCACGCTGGGGTGACGAACTTCAAATTAGGATAAAAGACTTGCTGGTCTGCTAAATGCTCGAGTCTCTGATAAAATAGATCCAGGGTCCGTGCTAGCGTTGATATCGCGCAGTTGAGTAGTGTAAGCCACCCCTCAGGGGTTGGTTGGTGCTGGCAACAACCACAACAGCGAACAGACAATCAGCAGTACAAGGTACGAACAGCAAGGGTCCCTGACTTGAGCAGCACAGAGTTAGTGGCACCGGATGCACTGTGGCCGGCACAGGCACACAGCCACGGGACGGTGACTTGCGGTGCACTGAGGTAGGGCCACACGAGATGAGCAGGTCCTCGTCGATGTCCAAGGAGCATGTCGCTGAGGGTTGCGGGGGACAGTGGAAGGGGTCCTTCCAGGGCATGATGCAGAGGGCAGAAGCAAGCAGAAACAGACAATTGGCGGAGTTGAATGCTACAGACTTATCGTTTTCACCATGTCAGTATCAGCTACATGATGATGAAGACAACCCCCAGCCCATAGACTCAGACACCAACCAGAGAGTGCCCATGGATTTCGGGGCACATGCTTAGTGGCACCATAGCTGAAAGGGGAAGCAGTCTGCGATGAGGCTTGTACAATGACATGAACTCTGCCATGAGGAGAGCAAGTCTCAGTTCAAATTGTGTGACCTACTCCACTGCAGTGTGTGCCTGAGGCAGCGGTCTGCAGTGGCCCACAGCCACGTGTGGTAGGCCTGCACTGCACAGAGTCAGTGGCACCAGTGCAGTTATTGGTAGTGTCCCATCACCTCTGTAAAGGTGAGCCTTTTCTCCTCCGGACTGAAGCACTTCTTCCTCTTACTCCTCTCCTTCCATACTGTGACTTGAACACTGCCATGAAGGAATCAAGACTAAGTTCCAAAAGTGTGACCTAGTTGGCTGCAGTGTCGGCCAGAGGCAGCGGTCAGCGCGGGTTAACCGCTGTCCAGCCATCTCCTGGATCGGTAACACAAGACGTTGGAATGGTCTGTGGATTAGATTTGTGACTGACGGAGCTAGTGCAAAAGAGATGAGCGGGTGTGCAGCCTGCGACGATGCCGTGTCCTGCCTGATACGGACTGCATTGAATTGGTGTGAGGCCTGCAGGACTGCTGTGAAAACCGAGGGTAGTAGTCCATGTGGGCCCATAGACACGTTTGGTTGGAGTCCTATGCACTGACTTGCTGGCACCACATCGAGGGGAGTATAGTGACATAAACTCAGCGTTAAATAATGTCCTCTGCCATGGTGTAATCAAGACTCAGTTCCAAATGTGTGACCTTGTCCGCTGTGTATGCCGGTGGAGTAAGTCAACGAGAAAGGGGTACTGTGGTCCTGTGTTGCGGAGGCCGTGATGGTCGTAGCAGGTTGCCAGGGTCACGGACCTCTGGCTTGGAGGTCGCATCGGCACATGCTGTTCCCTCTTTGACACACGCCAGTGTCGGCAGGTGAGCAGTGATACCTGGATGTGCAGGGGCGGGCATGACTGCTTCGGGGGAACATCGGCCCGGGGTGCAGCAGGCGCACAGGGTCACAGGCACCAGCGCTCACGGCATCGGCCTCGTGGCGGGGTGAGAGGCGCCGCCCTGGCAGGGACGTTGACCATTCCAGAAGAGTACCACGCCGAGGCTACGTGCTTTTTATTCACACCGCTACGCTAGCCTGGCATTTGCCGGGCCAGCCCACTCTGCACACAGTTACAGTGGGGCTGTAACAAGCTGCATTTCCGTGACCTCCCCCACTGGCTGGGGTGACATGGTTGCGTCCATTGTCCACAAAACTTCCACCACCACCAGCAGTGTATGTCAACATGGATATGTCTGTGGTCTGCATACTGCAGTCTGTCCAGCACATCCAGGCCACACTTGTCATTGTGTGCAGTCTCATTCATCGGTCACATCGCCTCCTTCGCACATTCCTGGTTCCCTCCTCTCCCCACATTCTGCTGATGTGTAGCTGAGGTGACATGCCATTGATTGCTCTTGTACATGGCTAGCCCAGGTTCCCACAGTGAGTTGTGCAGTCGTGTCTGGTGGTTGTGTACATTGAGAAGGGGTCCCAGTACAAGTTTCAATTTAAAAGAAAGGAAAAAAAGTTAACAGCCTAATAATGCAAATTGCAATATACCGCTCATTGACAATGAATAGCAACATAAAACAAATCAGTGAATTATGCAGGTACACTGTTATTTAATCACAATGGACCTTGCATCCAACACAATACATTGTATGTTTTACAAAAACACAAATTAGTGCCCCATTGAGTGAGGAAAGGGGGGAAGGGAGGTTCGTGCAATGACATGCAGGAATGGAAAGATAGTTCAGATCAAAGTGTCGAGTAACAGTGGCCTTGTTGGTCACAATTCAATTGTCCATGGTTTGCTTCCATATGGAGCTCCAGAAGGACCCAAATAAATGTCAAACAATATTTATAATGCCATGTGTTGGACTTGGCCCTTATGGCAGGTTCACCCCTATACTTTTATGGTGACTTTTGGGTTCTGCGCACTTTCACTGTGTCCCAGTGGAAAGTGCGTGTGCACTTTGAGTGCATGTGGTGAGATAGGCCTGCCCTCCCATAGGAATGCATGGGGAATGTATGTGTCCCTGGTAGTTCCTGATGCGTGGGGAGTGCAGGCTCGAGTTTGGTATGTGGGAACTCGTGAGAGTGAATGCTGCAAAACGGTATGTGCGGCTTGTATGTGTCTAGTGGGGAAGGGCCACTTCTAGACATGGCTATGTGTGTGCTGTGAAGGTGCTGGCGTGTGATTGGCTGGAGCTGGCTGGTGAGCCTGGCTCCAGAAAGGCTGGATGGGTCTGCCCGGTGGTGAGTGGGAGATTAGCATGCTGATGGCCGGGGAGGAGTGTACCTGTGTCCTGAATGAGGCTGGGTTTTCCCCTGACAATGCTGGCTCTGCCCCCCTGTGGTGCGTCTAACGACCCTAGCCCTGCCAGTGAATAGAGAGGGTGCTTGAGCCCATCACCAGTGCTCACAGACCAGCTGCGACTGGTTCTGCCCCCACCCTGCACCTACAGACAAAGGATTTACTAGTATAAGAAGGGGCTGTGTCCCCACACAAACTGTTCTCTTCCAGGATCCTGAGGGGGCTGCTGCTGTTGCTGGGCCAGAGGACCGCCACTTGGACTGTCTCCCTGCCTGGAGACCCAGTGAGCTGGCTCTGGGCCCAGCCTTGCCCCCCTGCCCATCTGAAGAACTTTGCCTGGACTTTGGGGGCCTGAACCTTCCCCTAGCGCTTGGGAGCGCTTGATTTCGGCCCCCAGCGCTTAATAGCGCTTTATTTGCTACTTTTGCGCAGGAGGCGCTTTAAAAATTAATCTAGCGCTTGGGAGCGCTCTTTGGTCCTCAGCCGGTGCCCACCCGGCATTTGCGCCGTTCATTGACGATTTTACAGTCCCCTGGCAGGTGCCCACCCTGCCAAGGATCTTGCGCTGTACTCTGCCACTAGTGCTGTGGGAGCGCTTTATTTATCTTTAAGGCCGGTGCCCACCCGGCATTGCCCTGAGAAGTGTCCCCGTCGCCGCCCGGCCGCACCGGAAGTCAGGCAGGCCGGGGGCGGGACTGCAGGACAGAGTGGTGGCTGCAGGTGCAGGCGGGGCTCTGGTGCCTGAAGGAGAGCCCCGCGCTGCCCACAGAGGAAGGAGGAAGCCGGTCCCCGACTGAGAAGGAGAGCCCCGAGGTGCGGGAGCTCTCCTGTGTCCCGGGAGCAGGGAAGCAGCCGCCCGCCGCAGGAGACCCGGTGAGTGTGGGAGTCTTGACTCCGGGGGCAGTTTCTCCTTGTTCTCAGAGCGGCCCCAGTTGGCAGAGGGCCGCTCCAACGCGTCAGGGCATTTCCTTCGAGCCCACGAGGGGCCCCGGGGGCCGCATATTTACAAGCCTGCGAGGCTCGAGGCCCCATTGGTTAGGAGAGCCCCGAGAGGCTCAGGCGCCACATTTGTTTTAGAGCCTGAGAGGCTCCTGAGTGCCCCCATTGTTGTGTTCTTGAGCCCTGGGAGAGGCTCAGCAGCGCCCCATTTGTTGCCGGAGCCCAGAGAGGCTCAAGGGGCATTCATTAATTTCGAGTCCCCAGAGGGGGGACTCCAACGTTGGTGCCACATTTGCTAGAGCCCAGAGGGGCTCAGGGGGACATTTTATTTCTTCAGAGCCTTCTAGGCTCCCACATCGTTTTTGCGCTATTGTTCCTTCCAGGAACCCAAAGGAGACTTACAGCTGCCCAGCACTTTGTGGGCAGCTGCCACGTTTAGGCCCCCTGACTTTGGGACACAGGGCGTCCTAGCCCTAGAGTGGCCAGTTGGCCTAGGGACAGTCACAGGTGGTGACTTATGTGAGTTTGGCGCAATTGTTCATTTTCTGCACCTCTGAATGTGTTTTTATGCGTCATGTGCCTTGTCCTTACACCTCTGAATGTATGTTATGCATTGCATCATGTGTTATGTTCTTACACCCCTACAGGTATTGTGATACTTAGGTGGTTGTTTTTCTCCTAGTGCAGGTGGTGCTAGTGAGATCCTGGTTACCAGTGATTACTGGTTGTGTGCTATTTTGTGCTAAAGTAAATTTACATTCTATGTTCTAAGTGTTACTTCTAAAAGTGCTGATTCCTGACAGTGGTCCAGGTGGCCCTGTCTTGTACATATCCCCTGTAAATTCTGCCCGTGCCTGTTGGCACATTGTAAAGTGTGTGTTTTTATCTAGGCTATTTTTATATAACCTTGTGTGGAGTTTCCTTTGTGGTGGGCCTGGGTGTTGTTGCTGGGGTGCATGCGCAAATACTTAACTCACATCGCCTCCAAGTTTAGCCTTGCTGCTCGCGCCACGTTACCTAGAGGGTGAGCAGGGGTTATCTTGGCGTGTAACTCCCTTGCCCTGACTTAGGAGTGGTGGTCTCTGACTGACTTTGGCGAAAGCCCTGGCCAGCCAGGGATCCCATTTCTAACGCCATGCAAAAGAGTGCCTGCGTCAATGTATTAAAACGGAGGCACGTGCTGGCATAGTTGTAGGTTGTCGACGTTTCGACCCCACAGCGTTGAAGGATCACTGGAAACCTTACAGGGGGTCTTCTTCAGGACGGGAGGTGGGCGGTAGTTTGGAGGGGCGTAGTGTAAAAATAACAATGAGTTTTAGGCTGAAAACATGAAGTGGGGGGTTGCGGGCCTTGGGGTGGTAGCAGTGGGTCTTTTGGGCCTGTTGGGGCTCTGAGCTGCATGATCAGTAGCTCCACGGCATCTGTTGCCCTTCAGGTGTGGCTCTGGGCTGGGCTCCCTTGTCCGACTTTACACCAGGTCAGGGCACGTGTTAATTTTGTGCTGCTAACAGGCCTAATCACCTGTTTTGGGTTCTTATCGCCGATCTGGCTAGTTGTTGAGAATGTTGCGGAGTGGTGTTGTCACAGCTTTTTGCCCGGGAACGCCTACTCTGCATCTCATTAGCGATAGTTGGCGGGATCATCTGTGGTGATGTTTTTTGTGGCTGCTATTGCAGGTAAAATGGTGATATGGGCTGTTAGCACCAGCTTGTGAATGGGGCGATAACTGTATCGCCACTTTGGCTGCGATAAAGTGCCGTTAACTCGGCGATAATTCCTTGAGAATATGCCCCATTGTTCCTTCTCTTCCTCACCTGGCACCATACCAAAATCTCTTCAGTTCATCCTTACACAAACGTGAACATCTGGTGAGAGGCCAAGACCAGCACTTCTGAATCAATGGTGTTCGGTTTCATCAGGCCAGTTGTTCCTATGGATTATTTAACTTACTTACTCCATACCATTCCATGATGCTCCTCCCCACATACTTTGTTTACTTAAGGCACTTTCTGAAGATAATAAACAAATCCTCTCCAGATAGTGTTACCTTGACTCACAAAGTGTGCGAGCAAGATAGTGCCTAAAGCAGAATAAGGTTGTGGACTTCAGTGACAAACTCATTACTTTGAAAAGCGAGATTCAAAATGTTGATTCTTTCTGAATTCTTGTTTGCCCTGGATTGCGCGGACTGGATAGTGCTTCTTGATTTATAGGACTTTGAGGACCAGATGGCACTCTTATGCCTGTAGGACCAGACTTTCATTTGCCTATCCTGCAGTCCCATGGGAAATACCTGTCTTTTATCGTGGGGTCCACTCTCCACTACTATGCAGTTGTAGCCTTTAGCTTACATCAGCTTCTTGGGTGTTTCCAGAGGTCATGTTGGTGGTTATGGCCCATTTTCACAGGTTGGAATACACATGTTCCTATATCTTGACGACTGGCTGTTGAAGGCAGGTAGTTTTGGACCAATTTCAGAGCACCTTATTGTTGCTATTTAGCTTGAGATTGCCCAACGCTTCTGGGGCATTCAGGGTATGAGCAAACCATTTGAGATGAAAGCTGTTCTTCCAACCCCTCTATTTGTGAGCTCTCTTCTTCCTGTTGGCGTTATTCATGTTGTCGTACATGCAGGCGTCCCAGTGGAACTAGTCCTGCAGATGGGCCCAACTTTGGGGGTGCCTACCAGACAAGACAATGTTTCCAAGGAGATCTCTTAGGATCTAAAGTGGAGGGTGACAGACAGCAATATAACTTGCTGCAGGCCCTGCTGCCTTGCTGTTTTGCTCAGTCAGTGATAACTGGTGCATCATCCCTTGGCTGGGGGGGTCACCTGATCAAGAAGTTATCCAGATTCTGTGGTACCTGTCAGAAAAGTGTTGGCCAATACATCTGTTGCATGCCACATGGTTTTCATTAAAGGCTTTCTGAGTAATCAATAAGAACTAGCCAGTGAATGAAAGCGGTATGTGTGTTTCTCAAGTGAAGGAAACGTCTGTTTCTTATGAAAGCCCTCACTCACCAACCTAGTTGGTGGAATGCTTCATCATCGGGCCCCTCCCGGTGGCACCGAGCATGCCCCGAGTGTGCTAAGACATCTGTTTACAGCAAAGCGGGTATTGGTAAGTGAGTGTGCAGTGATGGTGTGCGAGTGTAGGTTAAAAACTGCCCTGTTGCAGGGATGATTGTTTATGTGCAGAAAGGTATCCCTTCCTACACATGAACAATCATTATTTAATGAGGGGCTTTTTGTGCATGAATTAACACTTTCATGCACAAAAACTAAAATTAATGGTGTTTCTCTCTTTCTGTGTGTGCTGCAAAATGCAGCACACACAGAAAAAGTAAAAATGAGGAGGAATAAAAATCTTTCTCCTCATTGCGCCAATCTAACACCTGCTACTGCATGGCTTTCGTTTTTGGCAATGCGTCAGATTTAAAGATCCTTGTAAATCTGGGGCAATGTCAAAAAGCAATGGGTGTTGTGGTGGAATGCCCGCAGCAACACCCATTGCACACTCCTGTGTGAAAGGGTACCATACCTACAAAGCAGCATTAAGCCACAAAAAGTGACGTAATGGCGCTTTGTAAAGATGGAGCAGGGCTTTGCGCCACCAGAATGTTGGTAAAAGTGACATCCCGGTTGCACAATCCCCTTGTAAATATGCTCCTGTGTTTCTCATCGCAGTCACTTTTGCATGTCGTGTTAGCAAGCTTGAGGCTTTTTCAGTTGATCTCCCATAGGCCACCTTATTCCTACACAAGGTGCTTCTTAGGATGCGTACATCCTTTCTTCCAAGTATGGTATTAACATTTCATATCGGGCAGTCCTTACTCTTCCCATCTTCTTTTCTCCTCCCCACCGAATTTAGGAGGAGGAAAGTTGACACTGGTTACACCCTCGTCATGCTCTTAGTATCTATATTAATAGGACTAAAGCCCACCACACTGATAATCGTTAGTGCTCTTGCCATCAGAGCCAAGGCTGCGACTGTGGTTGGAGCCAGTGGAGTCCTGGTTTTGGACATCTGTCGGATACTACATGCGCTGCTGTCCACAATTTCACAAGCCATTACTGCTTTGATTCTCAGGTTCACAGGGAGGGAAACAACCTTACCTCCCGTCCCTCCCTCGCCTTCCTTCAGCACAATTGAGGCCCCGCCTCCCACCCAGACCCACCCCCAGCATAAAAACTCTGCCCGCCCCCACCTCCACCTGTTTTTTTCTGTCTCCCTAGTGAGACTTACCTTTTCAGCTCCTCTCTGTGGCGGTGCCGGGGAGTCTTCGGTCTGGTTCTCTGCTACGGCGGAGCCCTCTGCAGTGTTCTCCTGGCTGTGCCTCCTCTCCTCGTCTCCCTCGTGGTATGGGGGCGGAGCAGTGGTTCAGGAATCCTCGGCGGTGTCCGGCGGTCCTCCTGTGGCTGGGGCTGCGTTTCCGGGTCGGGCTGTGTGGCTGCCTCCTCCCGGTATGCTGTCTTCCCGGAGGCCAGGTAGGGCGGGTTTCTGCCCGTTTTCTGTTGTTTTTCCCCTTCCATTAGTTGGCGCTGATGTGTTTTCCTGGAGGCCTGGGTTTGTATCCTGCCTGTGCTCCTGATTCTTTGGCTTGGCTTTCTGCCGCTGGGTCGCTTGGGGTTGGTGGGGGCATGCTGTTGTCCTCTTCCTCTGCGGCTGGGACTCCGGTCCCCCTTTGGGCGCCCTGGTCGCCTGGGCTCCGTGGGGGTTGTTCTGCCTCTCATGTCTGGCTGGTGCTCTCCTGGATTGAGGCTGCTCTGCAGGGCTCGTGTCGGGGTACCACGTGGGTGGTCGCCGTCCCCCCCGCTTTTTTCTCTGGGGGCTCGTTTACTGGAGCACCTGGAGCCACACATTCACTCTTTGGCCTCTCTGGCGCGAGGTCGGAGCTCATTCGGAACGCTGCTCGCGTGCTGGCTTCTCTGATGCATTCAGCGTCCCCCCTCTTCCTTCTTTAGGACTTGTGCCCTGCTGCTGTCCGGTGTTCTGGAGTGTGGAGGTTCTGTTGGTGCCTTCTATCCCCTCTTCATCCATCGGTTCCTGTGGGCGGCTGTTTCCCGTCTGGGTGCTTGGATGCTGTGGATCCTTCTCCCGCCTCTGGCGCTGTCTGTGGCTCCGGGGTGGTGGGCGTGCTGGACGTGGGTCGCTGGGCTCCTGTGCTGGTCGGCTGGGTTTTCCTCTTTCCTGCTGGGCTGGGACTCTGGGTTTCTTTCCTTGGTGTTCCCGGCCCTCCCGGTTGGCCTTGCCCTTTGGTCCTGGGGTGGGGGCTGGTGCGGTGTGAGTGGCGTGCGTTGCTCGTACTGGTTGTATGTGCTTTCTGCTTGTGGCTTTGTCCACTGTGGTGCTGGCCTGCTGACAGTTGCTTGTTGGTTGCCTATGGGCCTGCCGTCTGGGGTCTCTCCTCTGCCCTCCGTGTTCCTTCTGCGCTGTGTTGGTCCTGGAGGGTTTTCAGGTTTCTTTACACGCTCGGTTGGTGTCTGGGGTTTTGCTTCTGTGCTGCTCATCCCTCTCTTCCTCCAGTGGCTTTGCTTCTTGGTGGGGGTCGCCCCTTTCCTCCCGTTGTGCTGCCGGACTCTGTCCTGGCCGTGCTGCTTGGTGGGTCTGATGTTCTGCTTGGCGGCTGCTGTTGCGCTGGGTGGCCTGTTCTCTGCTTCTTCTGTGCCCTCCTTGATGTGGGGTTTCCTGGATGGGGCGTCCTGCCTTTCCCGCGTGCCTTGCACTGGGGCCTCTCTGTTCTCCCCGCTGTGGGTGTCTCCTCTGGCTTTCGGGTGTTCGTGGTTTTGGCCATTTGTTCGCCCTGGCTTGCTGCCTCCTTTTCTGGGTGCCGTGCCCTGTTGGGTTCCTGTCACTGCTGTCTGGTCGATTCCCTGTCTGTGGGTGGTCGTCTTTGGCATTTCCTCCTCTGTGGCTGCGGGACGTTTCTGTTGACGGGGTCCTGTGTGCGGTGGTTCATGGGTGCTGGGTCGGCTTGGTGCCGGTTCCTCCGGTTCGTTGCGGGTTCCTCTGCCGGTGCCCGTCTCCGGTTCCTGCTGGGTGGCTCTCCTGGACTGGGTGTCCTGTTTGCTTGCCCTTTGTTCCCTCTGCTGGGTTCCTGTCGGTGGGGCTCGGGTTTTGGGCCCGCACCGTTATATAGCTGGGGCTGGGGTGTCCGGTGGCTTTGTGCCTGTTCCGGTTCTCCTGGGGGTCTGCTCCTGGCTTCGGCCGGTTCCCTTCCGTGTGTTGGCCTTTCGGGTTGCTTTTCCGCAGGCTCTGCCTGGTGGTTTTTGGCGTGCCCTGGTTTTTGGGGGGGGGCGCTTCTCTCCACTGACGCTGCTTCTTTTCTGCGTTTCCTGTGGTTCTCTGTGTGGTACGCAGGGTATGCGTCCTTGCCCTTCGGCCTCGGGCCTTCGACCTGGGTCTTCCGGCATGTCCGGTTGCTCTCGTGGCTCTCCTTCATGCGGCAGGGGTGTTCCCTCTTCCTTCTCTAGTCGGCCTCTTGCGACTTACGGCTGGGGTGTCTTTTTGCTCGGTCTGTTCGGGAGATCCTTTGTGGTTCTTCTGGTGGTCGGGTTTTTGGTGGCCCGGGGTGTGTCTTCGCTGATCCCCTCTCTGGGCCTGGGGTTTGTCGGGGTGCCGTCTTCGGACTGTGCTCTGCCCCGTTCCCTTGTCCGGGGGCCTGGTCTCTCTTCCTTCGTGGGTTTGGGCCTTTTTGTCCCGGGGCTCCTCGGGCGGTCCTGTGGCTGCGGGTGCTGGGGCACCTGGCTTCTGTGGTGTTTCTGGTTCTCTGGGCTCGTTTTCTTCTTCTCTGCCTGTCTGTCTGGCTCCTGTTGGGTTGGTCTCCGGGGTCTGTTGTCCCTGCTGCCCTTGTCGGTCCATCCCCGGGGGTGCTCTCCTGGTGGCTCAGCCTCTGTTGCCTTCTGGATGGGTGTTCGCTGGCTCTTCCGGCTCCGCTTGTGGTGGCTTCGGTCGCCGGCCTTTTCTGGGCTTGGCTGGGGTCGGTTCGGGTTCCGGTTCTGGTTCCTGCTGCTCTCCTGGGGGTCCTCTTGCTGGCGGCTGTTGTGTCGTTGGGGCTTGCCCTGGTGCCCTTTCGGGGGTCTCTGCGGTTCTGAGGGTGTTGGCTCCGTGGACGTTCCGGTGGCTTGGTCCTCTGCCTCGGTTGGATGGGTCCTGTTTCTGGTCCTTGTCCTTGGTTGCCTGGGTCCTGTTTCTGTGGGCTGGGGTCTGGGTGCTGGGTCTGTCAGCTCTCTGCCTTGGTGGGTGACCTGTGTGCTGGCTGTTCTGCTTTGCTGGTTTCTTGCTTCGTCCTGGGTTTTCTCACGACTTCCCCTTCCCGGCTTTTACTCTGCTCTGGCCTTTCCTGTGCGGGCTCCCTGGGTCTGTGCTCGGGGGTTGCTGCTGCTCCCCGTTGGCCTTAGGCTCTTTGTTTTTCTCTCCTGTCCGGGCTGTGTTGCGCTCGGTGGAGGTTCCTTCCGGTGGCTCTGTGCCCGTTGGGGTTTCGGGCTCTTCCCCTGGGTTCTCTGGGGGGTTTGTGCCTGCTGCCTGGTGGTTGTGCGCCTGGATTCGACTGTGTTGGGGGTTCCAGTCTGGTTGGTGGTGGCTTGCGGGCTTCCCGTCGGTCCTCCTCTTGGCTGACCTGTGCTTGGTGTTTGTGGGCCTTTTAGGCCTGGTGTTCTGCTCCGGGTGTTGTTCCCGTGATGCTGGCCTCCTTTTGGTGGGGCGGTTCCCTCCTGCTGGGGCTCTTCTGGGGTTGTCGGTGGCCCCTCTGCGAGTGCGGTGGGCGTCTTTCCGGCTTCTTGGTGCTCCTGTCTTCCTTGCATGTTGCCTGGGGTCTGTTGCCTGGTTGTTTTTCCGGGTCTGCTGTGTTTGTTTCCCTGCCTTGTCCGGTCCTTCCCTTCGGGGTCTTTGCTCCTGGGGTTGGTTGTCCTATCCGGTCCTCCCTCTGGGCCACTTGCAGGTCTTGGGTTTCAGCTCTTGCCTTTTGGGTTGCCCCCCGCGTGGGCCCGGTCGGGGGGCTGCCTGTCCTGCTGTGCGCGCTGTGGCGGCCTGTGTTCCGTTTCTTGGTCCCGGGTTCGTGTCCTCTTGGCCTTTCCTCCTTGGGGTGTCGGCGTGGTCTGCGACTCTGCTTTGGACTGTCGTCGCCCCTGTGGGGCGCTTGGGGGGTCTTGTGGGCCCTGTTTGGGCCGTTTCCCTTCTGTCTGGGCTGTTCGGATCTGTTGGTTTTGGGTCTGGTTCCGTCCTTTGTCCCTCCGGTGACTCGCCGTTTTGGCTCTGTCTCGGGTTGGTTTTGCCTGTGTTCGGTCCTGCTCCTTCCTTGGCTGTGGCTCCTTTGGTTGGTTTGTCTGTCCGGCCTCTTTTTCTGTGGTGCCTGCTGGTTGTGGTGTCCTTCCGGGTGGAGGTCTCTGTTTGTTCGCTTTGGTCCGGCTCGGGTGTTGGCCTTCCCCCGCTCCGTGTGGTTGTTGGTTTCGGTCCCCTGTCTTGGTGGCTTTTCCTCTGGTGGGGGTTCGGGCTTCGGTGTCTTGTCCTCTTTGCGAGGCCAGGGATGTTGATCTGCTGGGTTTGGGGCACTGTTTTGTGTTCTTTGTCACTCAGTTGTCCGTCTCTGTTTTTTTCTGCTTGCTATGTCCTCAATTGTGCTGAAGGAAGGCGAGGGAGGGACGGGAGGTAATGCGTCCATTTCTTACGATAATGGCATTACTCCTAGTCCTACTCCCTCGCCTTCCTTCAAGGACCCTCCCTCCCTCCCGGTGCGGTTCAACTGAGTGCTAGCTCGGCTTGTTTGTGTACAGGTGGAGGTGGGGGCGGGCAGAGTTTTTATGCTGGGGGTGGGTCTGGGTGGGAGGCGGGGCCTCAATTGTGCTGAAGGAAGGCGAGGGAGTAGGACTAGGAGTAATGCCATTATCGTAAGAAATGGACGCATTTACCACTACTCATTAAAGATGAGGGGCCTGAATCACGAATCCTCAACAACAATCCAGTCTAAACCACTAATGCATTTACAACTATTGAGTCTAAACAACAACTTGTATAAACAACAACCTACTTGAAGAGATAGTTGTTTCAATACAATTGAAATAATCGGGATTAATTTACATGTAAGTTATCGTTTCATTCTTATGTTATAGTTCGTTAAGTCTGTCTGATTTGATTTTTTCATAGACTATAAAAATGTGTAAAAATAATTTACTGTTTTACATTTTCTACGTTTATTTAAGCACTCATACTAATGTATGTTGTTTAAATGTACCTTCCGTGGCCAGTGGACTGCACTGTTGGATTGACTGCAGTGTTGCTCAGCTAAGAATGATGCCGGTGGATGACCAATTTTTATATTTTCATTGAATTTATTGTTTTTTTTAAAGAAAATATGTTTTGGAATCCTTTCTCAAAAAGTTTATTTACTGTGAGAACGTCTTCTTTTATATAATTTACTAGTTTGTAAAAAGAAAAATACTTTTTAGTGGCATTGTCCTTTTTTTTAAAACAAATGATTTATTTCTTTATTTTTCTTGCCTTTCGTGGTTAAGTCTTGCAAAATTCTTAGGGGTATATTCAAAAGAACGTGTGATCCCTCCCGCAAGAGTAACGTAAATAAACTTTCAACATCGCAGCCTATAGCGGGAAAATAACCCAGTGACAATGTGGAATTTACAACAAGGTGGTAGCATGCGATAATCTGCCGAAATCACAGACAATGTCCGCGATACAACCACCTTGATGGAGACAAAAACACAAACATATTTTGGTATTTACTAAGCCACACAAAGCCTGATAAGGGTGCTTTTTTGTTTTTGTTAAGTAACACAACGCAGCGCATAGTGTTGCCCTCCATTACTTTCCATCGGGAGGCGTTACATGAGTGAAGCATGGGTGTTCCCTGGAAACCACCCATGTATTTTGACGCAAACCCATATTTATTAAGGTCAGTAAACATGGGTTTGCGCCAAACTGAGTCTGGCATAACAAGGAGAAATACACAGAGGACTAAGGGCCAGATGTAGAAAGGCAAATACCGGTCGGTACGGCCGATTTCGGCAGTTTCCGACCGGTATTTGTAGTTTGGGATGTAGGGGCATGTTAAAATACAGATTCGGTAATTTTACCGAATCGGTAAAATACCGAATCGGTAAAATTACCGAATCTGTATTCTGACATGTAGGTAGCACTGTAATCAGTGCTACAGGGGTTTAAGAATTCGTTATTTACCACCAACTAGAAGTTGGTGGTAAATAATGAAAACCATTTAAAAAGCATTTCTTTTGCTTTTTAAACAGTGCCTAAGGGCATGTATGTCTGGAACATGTGCAACCATGCAAAAATGAGGGGTGCAACAGGGTGTCAAAGTGACACCCTGCCACCCTTCAATGTTTCCCCCAATTACAGAATCGGTATTTACCGATTCGGTAATTGATATTCATTCCTATGGGCCTCCAGGCCCATAGGAATGAATGGCAATTACCGAATCAGTAAATACCGATTCGGTAATTACCGAATCATACCGATTCGGTAATTAAATCGGTAAAATTACCTACATCCCGATTGCCAGTTCTTAAATACCGAATCGGTATGATTCGGTATTTAAGAATCGGTAATCTGGGATTACCTACATCTGGCCCTAAGCCTCTAAGAATAGTTTTTGTGCAGGAAGATTTCCTTTCCTGCGCAAAGACAATGCACCCTTGCATTGTGGCGCAAGAGAGCCGGTGTTGGAGATAAGCAGCCAGAAGTGCTCCTGTGCTACAAGAGAGCAGAACTGCTCCATATTTCAGTAAATGTGGCACGTTTCTGCTCTCTCCATTTGACACAACATTGCACAGTAACTTCCCTTCCCAAGTTTAGTAAATCTGGACCCAAATATTAACTAAAGTTAACAATTTGTTTAAAAAAGGAAGATTTTTCTTGATCTCTATCTTTCTATGCAGATTTCAAGATTGAAGTGATCCTTCCTCTAGAAGGAAGCATTATTCAGATATTTTACAATATTGAAAGTAGCTTAATAACATCCTCTAATTAAGCACAAAGGGGCAGTTTTACAGGAAACTGACGCATCTGTAGAGATGTGTCAGTTTCCATGCGCCAGCCTGCGAAACCCTTGCACCACCATGGATGCGCTGTATTTACAATACGGCGCACCATCGTGGAAAGATTGACAGATGTGCCAGAAATTCGGACACATCTGTTGGTGAAAAAGTCACGCATTGCTGGAGTTGTGTCGCAAGCACGAAGCAAATCGAGCAATGCAGGGTGAGGCCTATTCTCACTACACTGTGTCACTCCTTACCCCTGCATCAAGCAGGCATAAAGTTTTGACGCAGTGGCATCCTAGAAGTGGTGCAGTGAAATTTTGTAGATTTTACTGCATCACTTTTAAAAGACTTTCCTGCATACATTATACCTGACGCAGGTATAATGTGACGCAGGGCTTTACAATGTGACGCATCTCCCTAGATGTGCCACACTGTAAATTGGCAACATTTTTTACACTGCTGCTGCATCACAAAAGTGACGCAACGGAGACGCAAAAGTGTGGCAAGGGGCATGTAAATCTCCCCAAAGTACGGAATATATGTGCTGTTGATGATTGTGAATAACGTTTTTATGTCTGATCTTTGCAACTCACCTAATTGTCAGTTGGACTCATGTCATGAGTGTGATTTCAGCCATGGCCTGTTTTTTGAGCCAGCAGCACTAAGCCTTATAATAAGCAATGCAAAACATCAAATCCCCTCACGCTTGCAAGAATAGGCACAAAAAAAAGATTCACTGGCATTTACCCCATGATACGTGATTAGCGGTGGACTACCACACAACAAATGTTATTGATCTGACTGTATTGGCAAAAAAAGATGATTAGGCAAGAACAGGAATATGTCATAAGCAAAACGTGATGTGTTCATTCTCTTTAAATCTCAGGCCCTTAATTGGAGAGCAGTGCGATGAATCACCGGCGCTTGGGCACTTGTTGGATTATCCTTCTGTTGGTTGTGGTTCTGTGTGAAGATGCAACTGTTGCAGTTCCTTTTATTAGGTCTGGATCTGGAACTAGACCTGCCATCGGACAAATCGACGCCAGATTCTGGAGCCCTCCAAGTAGAGCAGCAGTCGAGTTCACAAGTTATGCACCAGTACCCGAGTACACTACAAGTTATCCCCGTACCACCACATTCTGGCCGTTTGCCACTACCACTTTTTGGTACCCTCCATCTGATCAAACATTTGCTTGATCAAGCAGCTGTGTAAAGAACCTGGATTTCAGCCAGCTACCTAAATTGCCCTGCATCTTGTGGCTTTTACTGTGAAACTCAGCATGAACTTTGTGAAACCTATTGGTGTGTGTGTGTTGGTGGTGGGTGGTGTTGATTGAATCTGATCACTTCAAGCCTCTTTTCCATTAGCTCTGGTATTCCTCCACAAAACAACTCCAATGTTTTATCAAATCATTAATGTTTGAAAATTCTAAAAAATGAGCAGATAAAAAGATTTTTAACCGAAAATAAAATTTTGAAATGGTCTACTCCTATACGTTTCCTTTATTTCTGGATCCCTACATTTAGGTGGCATCCTTCAGTGGCGAACTTGTTCCAAAATAGGCCCAGAGAAAAAAAAGGATTCACAGCTGCAATATAGCTTCTAGTACTGGCAGGCAAGTCCTACCAAATTCAAGTAGAAGCTAATGCCACCTGAAATAAGGGCAATCACAACCGATAGTTCTTTTAGAGGATATTCTCCCAGATATCTTAGGAAGCCTATGCTTGGACTAGAGTTAAGGATAAAATAGTTTCTAGAAATCCAGCCTATCCTTGTTGCTCAGTGCCACTTGGATGGCATCACTGCTTACTTGCAAGTAAGTGTAGGTGGTGGACATCAGCACTCATTCTTGAAACCCAGGTTTATTTTTCGTCATCAGGAATTGCCGTAAGCAACAGCTAGAGGGGCAGAAAACAGAAAGGAGGAAAAGAAAGATAAGAGAGTGCAAAGTGGTGGAAGAAGGTGCATGTGTGGAATCGCGACCAGTTTGCCTTGGTATTCGGCAACCCTTGCATTCAGCAGCGCCAGTATTGGGATCCTTGGAAAAACACTGCAACCTGTGCTTATTTTTTTATTAACAAATGCTGTACCTGAAATAAAGTCATGTAAGTCAGTCTAAATGTCCAGTTATTTTTGTATCGTTCAGTACTGGCATTTAGCTTGCTCTCCACCACTCATAATGTGGTCAGGCAGGAAAACTGGAGTTTCATAGTCTCATGTTTCATTCCCAAGGTGACAGCCCGCTTACTGATTGTTCCCCAGTCGATCAAATGAGAACCATGTAGTCCAACCAATCAGCCTACTAATCCCTCAAGTCAAACAAAATAAGAGTTATTTATTGTAACTCTAATAATAAGTGATAACATCACATATGTACTTATTGTTGCTAGGTGCACAAATCAAACGTTTGACAAGGAGTTTTCAAAAAACACCATAGATGCCATACTTATCAGGAGAGAAGAGAGCACTGTACTGCCTATCAGTGGTTAAGACTGTGTGCAACTTTTGCCAGTGCTGTGAGAAAGAGACCTTCTGGCAGGGCCAATCAGTTTTCCAAGCAAGCCCTAATCATAACACTAATTGGTGCCTCCACTGAACAGAAATGCCGCCTCTCTTTAATTCCACCTCTCCCAAGCTTCTTCTATTTTTGTGTGACAAACAGCTGATTATGCCATTTTACAGCAATTTGAGAGTTAACAGATGAGAATAGGCTGTGCAAATCTCAGTACATGAAATAAATGCTTTGGGTGCGTATGATCATACCATAACAAACATTGACAAAGTCAGTAGCACTATATCGTTTTAACAAAAGCTGTGATGTCATTCATATTAAGATTTATTATTTCTCACTTTTTGTTGGGTTGCATATCTAAAAATGGTACTTTAAGTTATTCATAATCTCAACAGATCAATTAGCGGATAGAATAAAAATTCACTCTGAACTCCATTTTCCCTTATGAGCAGGTACGGGGCACCTCATGCATATTAATGAAGTAGGTCACAAATTTTAAGCCACTAGGAATCCAAGCCATCACAGGGCTAGTGGCTTGCTGGGGTTAGTATAACACCAGGTCTGTGATTGTTTTTAAATAAAGCTTTTTTTCAAATACAACTTGTTTTCCTTAAAGGAAAATAGGATGTGTTTAAAAAAATATATATGTTTCATGTATTTTCAAGAGTAGGCAGTGGTCCAGAGGATCACTGTCTACTCTTGAAAAAGAAATTCATCCACATTCACAATATGGAAGTGGTCCTTTGAGGACCCTTTCCCGTTTGCAAATGGCTTACCACCTCCTTTGAGGAGGTAGTAAGAGAGTAACTGTTGTAATTTCCTCCACGTTCCTTAGGTTCCTCTTTAGTACATTCCGACCTCCCCTCCCTCGCCTTCCCTCTTGGTACGTTCCACTGAGAGCTCACCTTAGAATGTTTAACGTATTACAACTTAAATTCCGTTGGAAAACATTAATAGATACCACTACAATTTGGTATTTGGAAGGGCCTCCCTAAACACGCCTCTTCCATATACCAGGTCAGTGTTGAGTCTCACACTCAAATTGCTATTTGTTAACTTATTACTGAATCCCAGTTTGCGGGTTGTAGATAAAAAAGGCATTCTTTCAATCGCAAACAGCCAGATTCTGCAAATCCTGCCATTCACAACCGCAAAAATGCTTCATATATCTGACCCTTCCTCTTTACAGGAGGGCTGCTAAACCTTTAACGCAATTGTTACTACTCTACCTATCAAGATTAAGGGTACCATTCTTTGAATGAAACAGTCATTACTTTTTAGCATTCTTCGTATACTTTAAATCAAACAGTATCACATTTTTAGGCAAAGTTGCCATATTTTGAATTGCACAAACAAAATACTTCTGATGCATACTTCTACCTTCAGATTTCTCACCTTCTGTTCTTTTGAATCTTCCCAGGCTCCAGACTGGGTATCGAAATGCTTCTATGATTCCTAGATGAAGCCTCCTGTATTTACTGCAATTCCCTCTCACGGCATAACTGGTGGCATGGAGCCGTATATAGGGGGCACTTCTTTGTAATGTCAGTTCCTTTTTTTGGTGCACCCATTAACATTGATCCAGAGCTCCTCTCTGATTTTTGTTCAACATTGAATGACTTTTTGTGAAGAACAAAATCCTTTGCAATGTAGCATGGATGTCACCAGCGAATGCTGTGTTAAATTTGTTACAAACAAATGTCGGTCACAGAACCCTCCCATTGTCTGTCTGCGGTGTGTGGGGCCTAAATGTGACCCAGGTCCTGAACTAAATTCTTCCATATGTATTTAAAGGCAATCATGGAGTGGAAGGCCAAGCTGTACATGGCAGAGCACAAGAAGCAATCAATGCCTGTCCTATTCCAAGTCACCCTCTTCAGGTAAATCAAAGCTGAAGAACAAGCTCCAAAGAAGAAGTGGAAGGAACACCAAAAAAGTGATTCCTCTGCATATGGGCATTCCTGTTGTCAGTCTAGGTAATGTAGCTGGCGTTTACAGGATTTGACTCCAGTTTCATCTTCTTCCCCTCCGGCCATCCGTATACAGGAAAAGATGTATATTGACTGCCCGGAGCAGCCGCCTTATCTATAGCAACTTGTGATCTTCAAAGAGGCAGAGTCGAAAATTTTATTAAGATTGAGCTTCCCCCTGGTGCACTTTAAGACACCACAGAGCATTAGGGGGCCTCCAGTTGCACTTCTGCCGGTGGTTCCATGCTAAACGCAAACCAACCCTGCTCTGAGCTGTCTCATCGGTCTTTGGTGGCAGGCCTTTTCTCTATCCCTTTTCCGAAGGCCTCATTACTTGTCATCAAACCATTGATGGCTCCCTTAAAATGAGTTCTCAATCAACCAGCAAAGGCTGCAGATCTGGATCCCTCTTCTGCAAGAGTCCACCCTATGCAGCACTATACCATTAGAAAAGTGCAGCCATGATTTGAAGATGATCTAGATTTGCCAGGTTAGAGGCTGATTTTGTTTCTGAGTCTGATGCTATTTAGAACCCTTAGATTATGATGAGGAAGTGAATGACTTACACCCTCTTCATTACACAAGGGGTGTGGAATTTTATAGAGTGACTACTTGTCCAAGGTACAAGATTTTCAGAAATCGATTTGTTCTGTAGAAAAAAAGGACACTTTTCTTATGGGTGTCATGCAGGCAAGGGGCCGAAGCATTAAAGCAATCTCATATCAGAGCTCTGATAATAGCTTTTCCGCTCATGCCTATTATGTTAGTGTTTGGATTCTAGCAAGACCACCTTTCGGATTACACCAGACTCTGAACATGTCAGGGCTCTATTTTTGTAAAATCTTTGAATATTTACAGGCCCTGTCTACAGGCCCAGACTGGGAACCAAAAGCTACACTTGCAAACATATCCAAACAATCCCTTCTTCCTCTCATTCATTGTCTCTCTATGTATAGTAAATTATTTATTTAGATATAAAAACATATCTTTAAAAGATTCTTCCAGCACATTAATACAATCTTACAGCTTAAAAGAGATTAAAAATGAAGAAAATAAAAACAGAATAAAATGTGGCTTTCTTATCAGTGCTTACTGCAACGTATAATTTAGAAATAGCACTCCCGGACAATACAAATGGGGTTAGGTACACATTATGCTGCACAGTTGTCCAATTTTTCTAGAAGCCTGTAGGCATACTGAACGAATTTGGCCAATTTTATGTTTAAGACAGTGTTCTCTCTGGACAGAGCAGCAGTAATGGCGTGTCTGCAAGTCCGAACTCCCAGCCTGTTCCATTCCGGCCTGAGTAGGCGTCTGCGTTGGGAAATGAAGAAGGGGCATATACAAAGCACATGCAAATAAGTTTCGCTTACTGACCCACACCCTCTACACGTTTGATCAGCCCTTTTTTGCCGCCATACAGGGAGATTTTGTAGGAAGCGCCAGTCTCCCAGTCTTAGGGCGATCAGGCATCGCTTTAGATGGTAGGAGAATGTTATCGAAAGATAATTTGCCGGGTAAAGTCGTTTATAGGAGTTGGCTACTGCCCAAGCATGGCTGCGTTTCGCAAGGAAAGCTTTGTCCATAATCAGGGATTCCAGTCTTATAACTTTTTTAATTGTGTTTTTGAAGGCAGTCTGACTTGGGTTGAGGGCCCAGAGATCCGCAGCAGACGTTTGTTGGATGTAGTTATTTAGGAGGCGGCCATATGTTCCTCCCGGATTGCTCATACTAATTTCATTCCAGACCAGGAGTTCCAAGGTGCCAGCTTCTGCCTTCCTTAGTTTGTGGATCAGATTAAGATATGAGCCAACATTGGAGGATTCATAATTATTAAAGCCCAGCTCTAGTCTGACCTGTGCTGGCGAGGAGGAACTCGGCAGGTGAAGCAATTTTTTATAGAGTTTAGTTGTCAGTTTGTTTAGGGATTTGTTCATTTTTCCCTTAAAGATCTCTATGCCATACGAAAGTGTGGGCCCGATCTTTGCTCTAAGCACTTCCAGTAAGGGCAGAACCGTGGGGCCTGAGAGTCTCCTCGATAGCTTAGCCAGGGATATCATTAGCGCTGTTGCCTTGGCTGCATTCACAGTGCTCTGTTTGGTGAAATTGCCCCTGGAGTCCAAATGGACCCCTAAGTATTTGTACGATTGGCCGATTGAAATGCTTTCTTTGTTTATTGTCCAGCCTCCACCGTTGTAGCGTTTTTTGCCGAACGGGACAACCATTGTTTTTTTCATGTTAATTTCTAACTGGTTGTTGGCCGTGTATTGCATTAAGGCGTCCAGAAGTCTCTGTAGCCCCACTCTGGTGAGAGTGAACAGTGCCAAGTCGTCGGCATATAAAAGATTGCATAATGCCGTGCCTCCTACTTTTGGTGGATGACTGATTACTTCCTCTAGAGTACTTGATAGGTCCGCAATGAATAGATTGAAGAGAAGGGGAGCCAGCACGCATCCCTGTTTGACACCACGAGAGGTCCAGATTTTCCGGGAGAGATGCGCGCCAGACCCTAACTTCACTCGAACCCATGTGTTGGAGTACAGCAGGATAATAGGATTCAAGATGTTGTCTGGGATTCCCCACTGCTTCAGTTTTTGCCACAGCGCTGCCCTGGGCACCCTGTCGAATGCTGCTTTGAAGTCGACAAAGCAGCAAAAGACCGACCTGGAATTTGTGAGGGCTTTATCAATGATGGTGGAGGTTGCCAATAAGTTTGTCATTGTTCCTGATTTGGCAACAAACCCTGTCTGATTAAAAAGAATCAGATTTTTATCCTTTGCCCATTGTCTGAGATCCTCCAAAATGAGGCCTGCAAAATGTTTTGCCTCTATGTCCAACAAGGCAATTAATCTGTAGTTGTTCGGGTTGCCTCGTGGTCCGGCTTTGTAGATGGGATGGATAATAGCACCTCTCCAAGAATCCGGGATGGTTTGGTAGGTCAGGGTGTAGTTAAAAAGACTTAATAGCACTTTGGACCAGAAAGGGACGTCGGACTTGAATAGCCTCTGCGGCAGGCCATTCGGGCCTGGTGCTCCATCTTGTCTCCCTTTAGTCAGTGCTTTGACTACTCTTTCTTCAGACAGTTCCGCGAATAAGGAAGGCCCCTGCATTTGATCAAGTGGAGAATTCGATGTTGTACTCGTGCCAGTGTCAGAGATCCATGTTAATCCAGGGCAGTCAGGATTATCTTGTGCCTGGAAATGCTCTGTTAGGTACGAGATCCAGTCTGCTTCCTGGATGTTCGCTGATCCGAAGGATGTTGTATTTCGATTGATATTGTTGTCTCTCTATGTCTCCCTTTAAATCCAGATTATGGCAAATTAGGATGGCGGTGGGTCTCAAGATCCGTCCGCTGCTTTTCCGCCGCAGTCGCCTTCCGACCGCGGCGGAAAAGCCCTAACATGGCTGGCATATAAGGATAGCGGAAAACATATGCTTTCCCACGGCGGCTTTTCCGCCGTGGAAAAACATACGGAGATTGCCTTCGGGGGCCCGTTGCGGGCCCACTTGGTGACGGGGGGGTGGGGGGTGCACATGGGGGGTACCTATGGTACCCCCCTGCATTTGCGTGGACAAAGCGGCGGGCACTGCACTGTGCCTGCTGCTTTGTGCACGCAAATGCCGTGCATGCTTTTTTTAACATTGCGGCGGGTGCAGCTTGAAGCTGCACCCGCCGCAATGTTAAAGATTGCGGATGTGACCGTCACCCTTGCGGTCACATCCTAATCTGCACGGAGGGACCTCCGCAGCCCCTGCGGACGGTCCCTCCTACTCTATGGTGGCGGACGGACTCAGGTCCGTCCGCCATCATAATCGGCCCCTAAATTAGTGTTCTCATATTGATTCATGGAAGCAGTGCAAGTGCATCAAACTGAATATAATATGGACGAGGAGTGGCCTCACTTGAATTTAGAACATCTCCAAACTTCCTATTAAAAATTAATATTTTTTATATTTGTGAAATTATATAAAATTGTTCATTATTTGTGAATTTGTTTGATGAATGCTTATTTGTGTATATGTTCTGCATTGTTCTGCTCTTCAAATAATCAAAAATGCCTAGACCGCGTTCTCGGACTTCCTGTATTGAGACAGTGGAGGTTCCAGATTCCAATAAGGACTCATTAGGAGTCCTTGGGTTCCAGTAAGAGGTAAGGACCACTGCCCGTTGGAATAAATGGCCAGACTGGCCCTGTCTGCATATACATTATATGTAAAAGTGTGTGAAATTTGCTTTTGCATAGTTATGCAAAATTAAACATAAATACATAGAATGCAAATCCATCATTTCACACTGTATTTTACCACATAAAGTGTCTTCCCATCAATTTTTGACATGAACGTGCATTTCTTGCTAAAAATAGTGCAAAACAGTAAAAGCATTGAGGACCTAATTTACAAGAAACGGATGCATCGCTGCGTTAGAGTGATGCGTGAGTTTTCTTGCGCCTGAGAATCTCTTTCGCCACCATTGATGCGCTGTAATTACAATACAGTGCACCACGGCGCAGGGTTTTTTGGCACATTTCTGGAGTTGGCGTGAAAACCCAGGCCTACTTCGTCAGTTCAGTTTATGCCAGAATATTAATACTGGGATTTTTGCCAGGTTTCGTAATTAAATCCGAGTTCTGACTATATCTTCCTCCAAATTAAACAGTTGCTTTCTTTCATGCTTTATTTTCTAATGAGGCCTATTGTAAATTGTTCTGACAAATTTACTTTTAAACATTCACTTGATTTCACACAATGACTGTAAAGGAACTCAGATAATACTTATGGTCCAGTGTCTAATTTATCAACTGAGGTTAATGGACACTGCTGAATGTTTTTTTTTGTTTTTTTTTAAACAGATTTTATTTGTCTGAACGCACATATGAGGCATAGCTCCGAGCACCGGAGACTGCTGCAAACATTGGCATGGCAAAAATATCATATGCAGACTTTTACAGGAAACACAACCCCCCCCAACTGCGCTGCGACTAAGATAAAGAAGAAACATTTGTACAAAAGACATGCAAAGTCCAATCAAGACACTTCACAATATTACCAAATGTCCGGGTGTCAAGGCGACGGGAGGGCAGTTCTGTCAGGCGGAGGGTCCAGCCCCCGGTAGTCGGCCCACCTCTTCCAGATTTTAAAGTGCTTGCCAGGGCATCCCCTGGCCAGAAATGTAGGTTGCTCCAGCCCCATGCAGAAGTCCATGCCGTTCCTCCGGGCGGCCAGAGGTGGGGCTTGGGGCGCCTTCCGGGCTTTGGCAATGTCTCGTTTGGCTAACGTAAGGCCCAGAAGCAACAAATGACGCTCGTACCTGTTGCCCCCAATGCCCTCCATGACCTACAGCAATGCTAGTTTGGGGCCCCGAGGAAGCACCCAGGCCAACACCTCAGATAAGCATCTAAAGACCCCATACCAGAACCTTTGTAGTGCTGAACAACCCCATGTAGTGTGTAGGAGTGTGCCCACCTCCAAGCCGCACCGAAGACAGTCCGGGGAACCCACCATGCCCGCCCGACACAAGCTGCAGTGTGAAATATGTGCGATGTAGATATTTCAATTGGCTCAGGCGAGTGGAAATTGCAGCAGCCCGCGGGCTTGCCAGGGCTTCATTCCAGTCTTCCTCCTCTAGATCCCCAACATCCTCCTCCCACGCAGACCTAAGTTTAAGTAGATCGGAGGAGCAGTGGTGGACCAATGTCTGGTAGATGCGTGAGATTTTCTTATCTGGCAACTCACCCATGAATAGTTTGGCCTCTAGCGGACTAAAGTCGGGGATCTGCTCTAGAGCAGTCAAGTAGGGCGTTAGAGCATGTCGAAATTGAAGATATTAAAAAAAACTGGGAGCGGGGCATCCCGAACTCGTCCTGCAAGTTCTCAAATGACTTCAGGGAACATCCTATCATCATTCCCCAGCGAGGAAATACCTATCGCGTCCCATCCCCGGAAGCCCAAAAGCGCGGCCAGGTGGGGCAGGTGACCATTATGCTAAAGAGGGGTTTCCTGAGTGAGCACGTTCCACTATCCCATTCTACGCAGCTCTTGCCTCCAGACGTAAAACACCACTTGCGTGGCAGAGGGAAGACACTGCCGAAGCGCCGCCGAGTACAGCAGCGTATGGATCGAAGCCGAGCCCATGAGGAATCGCTCAACTGCATATGCAGGGTCGCCCCTGTCTCCGTACCACCAGTCATTCAAGACCAGCAGATGTGCAGCCTGGTAATAAGAGAGCACGTCAGAAGTGGCCAATCCCCCGGTATATGTAGAGCGGAAACAGGTCTGCAACGCCACGCGCGCGATCCCCCCCTCCCACAAGAACACACTCAGCGCCGAGTTGACTTGCTGGAACCAGCGCGGCGTAATTCGATATGGATGATTTTGTAGCTGATACACGATGCGAGGGAGCGCTGCCATCTTAAAGATGGCCGATCTGCCATATATAGTCAGCGGCATACGGGACCACACCTTTATATCTTCACGCGTATGATCCCACACAGGGGTACGGTTGCGCTCTCGAGAAACCGCAGCCTCCTCTGACAGGTACACCCCCAAATATTGCACACTGTCCGACGCTATCTGGAGGCCCGACGCCCACTCCCCCACCTGCCCCTGCTCACCGAGTACCCACAGCGTCGACTTAGCCGGGTTCATATAGAGGCCGGAAGTATCACCAAACATTTGCAGAATGCGCAACAGCCGTGGCCCGAGCGATCTAGATCCGTAAGAAAAAACAATACGTCATCAGCTTATATCGCTATTTTGTGAGCCAGGCCCGCAGACCACCGGGAGCCCTTAGACACTGCTGAATGTTTGACCTTCTGTACATCACCACATTAGGTAATTCTTTGGTCAATCGTTGATTTTTCCCTCTTAAAAGTATGTATTTGTGTGAAGATTTTTTTATGAGCTAATCTATTCATAGGGACTTGACATAAGTGGCGGGCGGGAGTTTGAGGGCTGCAATGCCCTGGCAGTTTGTCCACACCCACAGTTTTAAATGTGTATGAGAATTTGCCAACTCCCTTTCAATCAGTACATATACTGAAAAAAGTTGTAAATTTACTCCCGACATTGACAATAGTAAAGCTTTTAGCATGGCAGAAAGAAAGCACCCTCTCCCAAATAAGGAGGTTGTAGGTAAAGAGGTTCCTTAGTGGTGGAAAATTATATTCCCTTGGCAAAAAGAGAAAAATAGTTAACACAGGAGAATTTGCAGTTGCTCAACAAATTTTCGCATGAGCAAATGTTTGTATATTTACTCATGCAAAAATGGAAATTACAAGTTTACTAGGAATGTGCCTGGAAACCTGCAACTATTGGAGTTTTCCACACACACTTCTGTAAACTATTGTGATTTCCTGAAAATTGTAAACGTGCACCAAAATCTTATATCCTTCGGGATCATGTTCGCGCTATATAAAACATAAATAAATAAATAAATGCAAGTTCATTGACATTTGTGTGCACTTTTGTGCCTTTTAAGTTTTGGGACTTCTGATTACTTCTTTTACATACTTCTTTTACACGTGGCATTGCCATATTGTAGTTAAAAAAAAGTGGTTCTGTCGGGTAGAACAAACATAGGTTGAGGGTGCTATTAATACAATCTGAAACAGAAGCTCTCGAACATACAGCGATTAGAAACCGTCTTAGCACTTAATGAATAAGACATGAGATCAAAATAAGTTTTGTGATGAGGTTATTTATATCAGAATTACTTCATTCATTGATATATACATTACCAAGGTAGACTGTCAAGATCAATAATAGGTATAAACATAGAGTGCATATAAGTGACAGATGTGCATGGTGCTCAGGTGGTGAACATTATATACAGTGTAAGTATTTTCATATGTACAAGTGTTAACAATAGGCCAGATGTTGATTTCATTCCAAGGATTCCTATCTTTCCTAGTATAGAATCCTGGTGGTGCTGGACCTAGAAAAAGTGTCGACGTTTCGACCCTGTAGTGCCCCAATGGGTGGTCACAATGTGTCTTCCTCAAGACAGGTGGGGGGGGGGCGGCAAAGGAGGATTGTTTGAAGACAGTCTTATTGAAGGCCGGGTGTCTCAGCCTGGAACAATGGCGCACAATGGCTAGTTATCTCAAGTACTGGACAATTCAGCGTGTGGGAAGGATGGTCCGAGGTCCCATCCAACTCATGCTAGCAGTCAGGATCTTGGGACTTCTGATTACTTCTTTTACATACTTCTTTTACATGTTGCATTGCCAAATTGGTTTTATACTTGTTCTCCATTATTTTTGTCACTATTAAAATGCATCAAACTTACTTCAGTATATGGTACCTTTGAGAAATGGTATTAAATTGTCCTTAAAAATGGCACTACATATAGTTTAGGAAAACGATCTATATCCTTTGTCTATTTCTTTTCAGTTTGAATTTTATGTCCTTGGTTAATTTTATTTTGAAAGCAAAAAAAAATTCAGTCATGGGGTGACAGGACAGAAGGTGAGTCTCAGGAAGTTGGTGTTGCTGGATAGAAAAGTTCCCCGTTTCTCTGCCGCCATATTATTTTACCATTACTGAGATAATGATTCTGGTGCACCAAGAAGGTGTTATTATTGTTTCTTTCATCTTTGCCTGTTTGTTTAAAAAAGAATCTATATATAGGTTTTGTTTTATTTTAAACATGAATCATGCTTTCATTTTTCTGCTTGTATTCGCATATTACCAAAGAGCATTCTGGGAGCAGTATAAATGGCCACAAATTGTTAAATTCTGTAAACGTTTGTGCATATTTTATATTGGAACATTTGTCAATTACGCAAACTGAGTTTACAGCTTACTATATTTGCTTTGAGTAATCGCTCTAACAGTAAATGCTTTGTATGAATGAATGATGCATACAGTTTTGAACATTGCACTTGGATTTAGATCTTATGCTAGCAGGTGACATTCTGTTGCTCTCAATCATACTGTGAACGGGAAGCCAAAGGGTTTATGCTGCAAGGGATGGAGCCTACTTGTTTGCTGTACAGAATAAATCATGACAACTCGTGATCTTGAGATTCGGAAGAAGATACAGTCAATTTGCCTACAGAATGTCTTTATTTATTACAGAGTTTTATATAGCGCTAGCCTGACCCGAGGGTATCGGAGCACTTCACAACAGTTTTTGAGCAAGATTCATACAATAAGCAGTATTCTACATATAGGTTCGGAAAGTCCACGTGTGCTGAGCAGCGTTGAGGTAGTACGTGAGTCCTGATATAACCTCATGGAGTGCACGTTGTCTTGGGGTGTATACAATAAATCAGAATTCTACATATAGGTTCGGAAATCCAAGTGTGCTGAGCAGCATTGAGGTAGTCTGTAAGTCCTGAGATAACCTCATAGAGTGCATGTTGTCTTGGGATTGAACCACTTAGGTGGAGGGGAGGAGCAGTTAGGGGTCAAATAGCAGGGAGGAGGTAAGTCTTAGAGCTACAAGGTCTAGGAGAGATGACGGAGAGGACCAGTTATGGGTCCAATGGCAGGGAGGAGGCAAGTCTTAGAGCTACAATGCCTGGAAGAGACGACGAGCAGGGATTTGCGTTTAGATGGCGGCTATCCATTCTGGAGGGAGCGGTTGAGGAAAAGGACTTTTAGGGTTTTTCTAAATTTTGTGAAGGATGAGAGAGTCCTGATATCGACTGGGATGTCGTTCCAGATTTTGGGCGCGTTTAAAGCGAAGGACCGTACAGCAGTTTTTTGTTTGTGTGTTTTCATAGGGATGAGTAACAGGGAGCTGGAGCTCCTGAGATTCCTTTTCTGACCAACCCTCTTGAGTTTAGCAGCCAAATACTCAGGTTTTCCTGTGTGCAGGGCTTTGTGTGTGAAGCAGGCAGTTCTGAAACTGGCCCGCAATTTGACTGGGAGCCATTTTAGTTCTCTGAGTGCTGATGAAATGTGGTCGAATTTCCTGATTCCAGTGACCACTCTAGCTGCTGCTTTGAGAGTAGTTTTGAGGGGAGCTAGGTGCGATTTTGTAGTACCAGTGAGGGTGGCATTCCCATAGTCGAGTCTGTATAGAACCAGTGATTGTGTGGCCTGTTTGAGGTCGTTGGTTGGGATGAATGGTTTTATTTTGTTAAGTAGCTTCAGGTTGACGAAATCACTCTTCGCGGAGTTCTTGATGTGTTTGGCCATATCGAGTTTTGAGTCTAGGGTGATTACAAGGAGATCCGGATGCTGAACAGGGAGCTCAGTCGGATAGAGACCCAATGTCTGCTTCACCCAAATCGTTAGTCCTCCTGAGGCACGCCCTTTGCCCCCTTTGATCGCAGGTTTAAAGAAATTTATATATCCCAGCTTAAAGACTGGATCGGTTGCCCAGATTTCTTGGAGCAGGATGATGTCGTATTTATCCACAAAGTTTAACCAGTCTGTAGAGGAAATGCGGGCCTTGATTCCTGCGATATTCCAAGACAAGATTTTCATATTGTCATTAAGTGGGACCACAGGGGGGGGGTTTCGAAGGTGTAGCTAGGGTAACTGCCTGTGTCTGGCCTCTGTCCTTCTTGGCCATCATGGGCTTGGCATTAACCATGGAGTTTTCGTTTATCATAGCCTCTTGGACGTCTCTGTGTATAGGTAGATTGAGTGCCCTAATCTCTAGGCCTCCCCCGGCTGCCGCTAGGATGTTAATTTGATGTTGACTCACCGTGCAATACCCAGTAGGCTCATAGCTAACTACTTTGGCAGGTGAAGACTCGCTAGGTGTAACGTGGAGTCAATCTATGGCCTCGAGGTCAGAGAGAGGGCCAAAATGATTAAAAAGGAATGGGCGTTGTAGGTCAAGCGGGGTTAGTGCCAAAGGGCGTCTTGTGGGTGGAACCTGGCGAAAAACGGGGTGGCGTTGGGGGGGAATTTGCCTATGAGGGTAGAAATATGGTAGGGCTAAAGTTTGTACATCCCCCTGTCTTGCAAATCTAGGTTCTCTTCGGATAGCGTCTACAACCCATGCATCCTTAAACGAAATCAAAATACAATCTCCCTCCAGGTCTTTAATCCCATGTCCCACCCAATCTACTCTTCTTACAAATAATATCTCCGTAGGAGAGGAGGGCGGTAAGGGACGGTTTTTGTTTAGCCAAAAGGTAACTTTATTGCGGAGATCCTCAAATGACTCCTTTCTGCCTGGTTTTAACGGGGCAACACCTGTCAGGACTATAGTGTGTTGAGCTGCTTCGATCAGTAGATCAACTCGGGGGATGGTAAATCTTCTGCGACTCCCCTCCCTGTGGTTATTAGTGGTGCGTTGGGTCACAGGGTCTCTATGTGTACTAGGGTGGCGGGATTTGTTTCGGTTTGTAGAGATAATCCCGTGCTTTGTTGGCCACCAGTATTTTGTTTGGCCATGGTATTTGTCTTGGGTACCTGTGTAAGAGTGCTCATGGCTGGTTTGGAGGGTATAGCTTTTTGCTTCTCCCCACCTTTTGGCGTATTAATGATTGGCCCTGAGATTTTATTTTGGGGAGATTTACTCCTTGCCTGGTTTTTACTGGCGGGTCCTTAGTGGCTGTTTGCGTTTTACTAACACCCATATGTCTAGTGCCAAGTAGGTTTTGTAGCATAGCATGGTTTGAGTTAGTTATAGCCTCCATGCTGTCAATTTTGGAGGTCATGAGCCTTGTCCGCTCCAAGACAGGTAATAATAAAGTTTTAAGCATGGCCTCCATTTTTACTAACAAAATGTCATCGCTGTTAAGGCACATAGGGCAAGTACTCGAGGATCCCAAGGACATGAGGGAAGGGCACAGCATATTAGCAAGTACAGGGGGGTTTGAGGTATCAGGGGGAAACTCAGAACATCGATACACTGTAAAGGTTGCCCGGGACAGAAAGAATCAGAGGGACATTTTCTTTTTGCTTGCCCAAGATATGCTGTACCGCGAAAGAAATGGTTAAAACCGCTGTTTCAGAGATTACCATTTAAAACATCTGCTGAAGCTATTTGGGCATTAAAGACCAACACTTCTGAGCTCTTTGTTGTAAGTTTGGCCAAATACCTGGGTTGGGCCTGGCTTTTAAGGTTAAAACATATGTCATAGCTTCCAGAGCCCACATGTTGTGTCTCACAAAAGTGACAAAGAATGTATATTGCTTAAATCATTTGTTTTTGGATTTTTACATCTGCTTCCTTTGCATACCAGGCAAGAAATGGTTTCCCATAGATTGATATGATTTGTAATGTTTTACCAAAATATCATGTGTCTTTTAGCTATCTCGCAGGTTTTCCTCTTATCGACATTTAATGCTTTTTTTAACTATTTTTGGCTGGGTTGTTTGAAATATATTTAGTTTTTGTTTTGTATCTTTTTTTTCCTAAATTGTTTCTCTTTTAAAAATTTTACTGTTCGATTCATTATTGTATTTTAATGTGTCTTTTATGATTTGTTAATAATCGAAATAAAGACTTGAAACCTGAGTCTAGGGTGATTCCTAATGATTTAACAGAGTGGGTCGGAGTGTGATTGCCGTTAAGAGCATCCAGAGCTTTTAGCCATTCTGAAATGTGAGGGTTCTCTTCTTTGTTGGACATAGAAGGATTTTGGTTTTATCTTGGTTGCGTTTTAGGTGGTTAAGTGACAGCCAATGTTGGATTTCTTTTAGAGTGACATTTAGTTTGTGAATGTCATCTATGGAGGAGGTTTCTAGATAGATCTGGGTGTCCTCTGCATAGAGGTGGAAAGGGATGTTGGCATTTTTGAGTAGGGTGGTGAGGGGTTCCATGTATATGTTGAACAGTTGAGGTGAGAGCACTGAACCTTGGGGGACTCCCCTGTTGACGGGGTGTAGGTCGGAGGTACCGTTTTTTTATTTTTATCCTTTGTGAGCTGCTGTGTAAGAAGGAGGAGAACCGATTTAGGACCACCTCATCAGCACCTACCCTTTCTTGCAAGGCCTTGATGAGAAGTTGGTGATCAATCATGTCAAATGCTGCCGATAGGTCTAGGAGAATGAGGAGGCAACATTGGTCGGAATCGAGGGATTTGTGGATGTCGTCTGTGACGTTAAGGATCGGGGTCTCGTGCTATAGTCTTTTCTGAAACCCGATTGGTGGGGGTCAAGAAGGTTGAAGCTATCCATGTGCTGAGTCAGGAGGACGCATTTTTCAAGGACTTTGGATAGGAGGGGGAGGTTGGAGATGGGTCTGAAGTTATTCAGTTGCTTGGAGTCAAGGCCTGTTTTTTTTATAGTGGCGTGACTTGGCTAACTTTGAGGCATTCAGGTATGATGCCGGTTCTCAGGGAGCTGCTTATGATCTTAAACCAGAACGGTGCTATGGAGAGTTTTCGTTTTTTGGTCAGTTGGATGGGTTTCGGTTCAAGGACGTGAGAGGCTGGTTTGGAGGTGATCAGTTTGAGGATCTCGGTTTCCAGGATGGGGTTGAAGGACTTCCAGGTTTTTTTGGGCTGATTGGGCGTGCTATCTACTGTCACTGGGGGCAGGTTTTTGCAGACATGGTTGACGTTGATGTCCAGTGAGAGCTCAATCTTGGTGATTATTTCTTCAAAGAAGTTGGCGACGTTTTCACACAAGTCCTTGGAGGCCTCTAGGGTGGATTCCGCAGGCTTGGAAATTTGTTGCCTGATGATTTTGAACAGTTTGTTGGGCCTGTTTTTTGCGTTTTCCAGGGCTGCGCAGAAGAAGGTGGCTTTTTCGCTGCTGATGTGTTTTTTGTATTTCCTATGGGCTGCTTTGAGTTGTTCGAGTAGACTTGAGGAGGGGTTGCTACACCATAGTCTTTCTGTAGCTCTTAACTGTCTTCTTTTGTTGTTAATGTCCGTGTTGAACCAAGATCTGGATGAGATGTTCCTGGTTCATTTTATCTTCAAGGAGGCTACTTGTTCTAGAATGGATGTTATGTTTGTGTTGTAGTGGGAGGCGAGTTCTGTTGTGGATAGATCATCCGTGGGGGCAGTGAGGAGAGAGTTAACCCTTCCCTCTAGGTCAGTCATGTTAATCTGAGTGAAGTTTCTAGTCCATTTCGGAGGGTTTTGGGTGGGAGGTTGAAGTGTGATCGGCTGAGTGAGGTGGAAAAGGATTAAGTGGTGGTAAGACCAGGGTGCGATCTATCGTGACAGTGTTGTGCTGGGCAATGATGGCAATGATGGCATCTAGGATTGCTCCTTTGTTGTGGGTTTCCTCTAAGCAGTGTTGGGTAAGCTCCTTCAGGCTCTGGATTTGTAGGGGGTTTTCTTCATTCCAGTGTAGATTGAGGTCATCCAGAATAAGGTTGATCGTGTCTCGAAGAGAGCAGTAGGCAATGAGGTCGGACAGGTGTTCAGTGAATGTGGTGGTGTTGCCTGGGGGTGGTAAATAAGGTGGCAGATAAGTGCTTTGTTGTTGCTAGTGTTGATGTTGGCGGTTAGGCACTCAAAGGTGTTGTAGTTGAAGGAGTCTATTTCCGTCACGGAAATGTTGTTTTTGTGGATGATTGCTATGCCTCTACCTCTTTGATCTTTGCTATCTTTGTTGGTGATTACAAAGCCAGGGGGGACAAGAGTATCTATGAGTGGAAATGGGGAGTCATTTAGCCATGTCTCTGTGATGAAAGCTATGTCTATGTCATCTGTGAGGATAGATTCCGCTAGCTCTGCGGCATGCTTCATGGCTGATCTGCAGTTTATGAGCATGCAGTTTGTGGTGGATGTCTCTGTTGTGGGTTTTTTCGTTTGGGGGACCGTGGGGATGATAGTGCGTGTGGCCGGGCGTCTGGGGGATTGCAGAGGGGCCTGTTCCCTTCCCAGTCCGGTGATCACATGTATTTTGGATTGGAGGGTGGCAGTAATAGGATTGTCGTACGAAGAAGCGAGAGCTGCTGCTTCACAAACAGACATTTTATCTCTAGTTCTTTTAGGTCTCTGTGTCTGATTAGAGAGTGGGATAGGGATCCCCCTTCAGGAAATCCATCATATGGGAGGTCTACTGCTAAGTCTCTTTTAATGAGACATTAGTGGATCCTATTGTAAAAGCCTGGTTTTAGCCATTTTTGGAAAAAGTTGTTTACCGTCCCATTGCAATACATTATATTCATGTATCTGGGGACCCTATTTTCTGTCGCACCACCTATCATGTGAGTGTTTGGTGGTACAGGCGGCCACTTCAAGGTTAATCCTAAGAGGGATTCAAAGTAGATTGATACCATGGGCAAAACTCTTTCTTCTTCAGGCAGTTTGTCATTGCATTCTTTGCTTCTTTCTTGTTATCTCACTGCCATCATTTTGGGATGTGGTGTGGGAGCTCCTACCTGCTTTACCACAAGATCTACGAGCATCCTTTTCGCAGTCTATGATGAATGATCAGGAAATGGCAAGCAAATCTTGTGCTCTGGCTTGCATTTACATTTTTTTGTTTCACATGCTGTGAGTGCACATGTTTTCATTCATCTCTATGAAGATGCCCTTTGGCGAGAAAGCTGTTTTTGACATAGAAACATGTAAGCAAAGTTGTGTAATAGTGTGCTCACTCATCCTGGCCTCTCTAAGGCACCAGCTCCACCAGCAGCATCATAAGTTTTTGTGCAGGTCCAGATGCCTCACTTTCCATGAAGGGGTGCCATTGCAGCTGATTCAGCAGGGCTGTAAAGAAACTTTGGACCTTCAGGGACAGAGCTAGTGCTAAGGCTGTAGGTCAACTGAAGCAGGAACATTGTTCCTCCTCTTTCTCACCTGGCACCACACCAAAATCTCTTCAGTTCCTCCTTACGCAAACGTGAACATTTGGTGAGAGGCCAAGACTGGCACTTCTAAATCAATGGTGTTCGATTTCATCAGCCAGTTGGTCCTATGGATTATTTAACTTAGTTACTCCCTACCCATTCCATGATGCTCCTCCCCACCTCTTTGTTTGCTTAAAGCACTTTCCGAAGATAATAAACAAATCCTCTTGGGATAGTATTACCTTGGTCACAAAGGGTGCGAGCAAAATAGTGCCTGAAGCAGAATAAGGTTGTGGACTTCAGTGTCAAACTCATTACTTTGAAAAGCGAGATTCAAAATGCTGATACTTGCTGAATTCTTGTTTGCCTTGGTTTGCACGGACTGGATAGTGTTTCTTGATTTGTAGGACTTCGAGGACTGGATGGCACTCTTATACTTACTTGTATGACCAGACTTTCATTTGCCTATCCTACAGTCCCACAGGAAATACCTGTCTTTTGTGGTGGGGTCCACTCACCACTACTATGCAGTTGTAGCCTTTAGCTTACATCAGCTTCTTGGGTCTTTCCAGAGGTCATGTTGGTGGTTATGGCCCATCTTCGCAGGTTGGAATACATGTGTTCCCTTATCTTGACGAGTTGCTGTTGACGGCAGCTAGTTTTGGACCAATTTTAGAGCACCTTATTGTTGCTATTTAGCTTGAGATTGTCCAATGCTTCTGGGGCATTCAGGCTATGAGCACACCGTTTGAGATAAAATCTGTTCTTCCAGCCTCTCTATTTAGATGCTGCTGAGCTTGTGAGCCCTCTTCTTCCTGTTGGCGTCTTTCATGTTGTCGTACATGTGGGTCTCCCAGTGGAACTTTGTCCTGCAGATGGGCCCATTTTGAGGGGGCCTACCAGACAAGACAATGTTTCCAAGGAGATCTCTCAGGACCTGAAGTGGAGGGTGACAGACAGCAATATAACTTGTTGCAGGCCCTTCTGTCTTGCTCTGCCAATGATAACAGATGCATCATCCCTTGGCTATTGGGGGGGGGGGTCACCTGAACCAAAAAGTTATCCAGAGTCTGTGGTACATGCAAAGAAGTTTTGGCCAATACATCTGTTGCATGCCACCTGGTTGTCATTAAAGGCTTTCTGCTATTGATCAGGAGCAAGTCCATTAAGGTCCTCACCAAGAACATGACCACTGTGGGGTCCTGCAACAACCAGGGCGGATTAAGGTTGTGCAATCTTTGCGTGGAGGCAGTAGGTTTGTGTCACTGGCTACCTCCCAACGAACAAGTTACTTACCTTCGGTAACTCTTTTTCTGGTAGATGCAGTATCTGCCTGTGAATTCCTCACCTTGTGAATATCCCCTTGCGTCAGCAACATTTGGAAATTCTTTTGTAGCTTCGCGCCGACGTGGTCGACGTCATAGAGGCACGGCATCGCACGCGACTCCGCTGACGTCACCGACACTACAATAGGCCCACTCCTGCGTGATGACGTCAGTTCCGCCCTTTTTTCCGTGCCTTCGAGGCACACGGACGGACCAATGACAGTAAAAATATACACAGTATACACAGTACACAAATGTCAAGGTAACACACAGTGTGAAACAAATGCAATAAAACATTTGAAATAAACAACTCCTTGACAATAAAGCAAACATATTACAGTAACTTCGGTATAGAAGAGTGGACAACGGGGAGGCGGGTGGGTCAGTGAGGAATCCACAGGCAGATACTGTATCTACCAGAAAAAGCATTACCGAAGGTAAGTAACTTGTTCTTCAGATAGATACATCTGCCAGTGGATTCCTCACCTTGTGAATAGAGTCCCACAGCAGTCCCCACTCCCGGAGGAGGGTGTCCACTCATCTACACCAAAAAATCCTGGAGGACAGTGCGCGCAAAGTGACCTTCCCTCCTCACTTTGGCATCAAGTAATGCTTCCCGTAAGTGTGGAGGGAGGTCCAAGTCACGGCCCTACAAATATCCTCTACAGGTACACCCCTAGACAAAGCGGAAGTTGACGACTTAGCTCTTGTAGAGTGAGCTCTTATACCCTCTGGAGGTTCCTTACCTGCCAAAGAGTAGCAGATCTTTATACAGATGGGTACATTTATTGAAAAACCCAAACGGTACAACAACTGAGTTGTCTCCTGCAGATGCTGGAGCACTTTCTCTGACGACTCCGCCTTGATCAGCCAGTCGTCCAAACAGGGGAATACTGGAACCCCCGATCTTCTGAGATGTGCAGCCACCACTGCCATCACCTTGGTGAAGACTCGAGGCGCAGTAGTAATTCCAAAAGGAAGGACCGCAAACTGATATTGATGCGATCCCACCGTAAAACGGAGATACTTCCTGTGTGACTTCAGGATTGGGATGTGAAAATACGCATCCTGCAAGTCGAGCGACACCATCCAGTCTTCTTCCAGCAGCGCCTGAAGAACCTGCGCAAGGGTGAGCATCTTGAACTTCTCTTGTTTCAGATAAAGATTCAAGATCCTGAGATCCAGGATTGGACGAAGTCTGCCATCTTTCTTGGGAATCAGGAAATACCGGGAGTAGCATCCCTGACCCCTTTCCTGCTCTGGAACCACCTCTATCGCACCCTTTCTTAATAGTGTCTGCACTTCCTCCTGCAGAAGTAAGAGGTGTTCCTCCGTGCAAAAACCTTGGCAAGGAGGGTAATTGGGAGGAAATTCCCGAAAGGGAAGAGCATACCCATTTTCTACGAGATTGAGAACCCAAAGATCTAATGTAACCGATTCCCAATCCCGTAGAAAGTGGGTAAGCCGACCCCCCACCGGACCCGCATGATCCTGAATGGCGGATCTAGGGCTGCTTTTCTGAGGCTGGGGGGTTGGAAGAGGTGGAGGAGGAGGAGGCCTGACGACCTCAAGGACTAGCTCTTTATTTACCCCTGTACGACTTGTACAAGGGATTCTGCTGCTGCTGCTGCTGCTGACCTTGCCGATAGGAGCGAAAGGAAGAGCATCCGAATCCTCTGAACATTCTGGTAGAAGAACCCCTGGCCTGAAGCCCTAAAGATTTGGCAGTAGCCCTACTGTCCTTAAATCTTTCTAAGGCCGTATCAGCTTTTTTTACCAAAGTGTCCAGCACCATCAAACGGCAGATCTAACAAAGTAGCCTGAACATCTGCTGAAAAATCCGAAGATTTCAGCAAAGCTGATCTTCTTGTGGCAACCACAGTACCCATGATGCGAGCCACCGAATCCGCAGTGTCCAGTCCACTTTGTATTACCTGACGAGCCGCTGCCTGTGCATCCGTTAACACCTCTTCAAAATCCTTCCTGCTGTCATCAGGGATCTTTGGTGCCAGAAGACGCAGTGTATCCATGAGAGCATGTACATATCTCCCCATAAGGCAAGTGGCATTGGTTGACACTAATGCCATAGTCGCAGAAGAAAAGGTCTTTTTAGCAACCTGATCTTGTTTCTTTGCATCCTTATCCCCAGGCACTTGAGGAAATGCACTCACAGTCTTTTTGGAACAGGCTGCCTGAATTACTAAACTTTCAGGTGAAGGATGAGAAGTCAGAAAAGCAGGGTCTTCAGGAGCAACCCTGTACCTTCTTGCCACACTCCTAGAAACTGCTGGTGCTGTAAGTGGCTTTTTCCAAACTTCCATAATAGGCTCCGTTAAAGCTTCATTAAAGGGGAGTAACGGTTCCACCACAGAACTGGGTGAATGCAGAACCTCAGTTAGTAGATTGGACTTAAATTCTACTGTAGGTAGAGTCAAATTCAAAAGTTCCGCTGCCTTCCTCATAACCAAGTGATAAGGCTGAACATCTTTTGAAGGGGCATCAGACACAGAAGGTAACTCCCACTCGGGAGAAAACTCCAGGCCACTAGCCTCCGCCAGTTTATCGAAACAGTCATCCTCAAGCTCACCTTCTTCCATTTCAGCTTAAGCTTCTGTATACCTCTGCTCCTCTATGAGGCGCTGAGCCTCCCTCCTGGACCTTTCCTTCACACGCCACGGAGTCGGATCCACCAACGACTCCAAGGGAGCCGAAACTGACGTCGTTATCGAAACCGATGGCATAGTGGCTCGGTCTCGAGGACGACTCTGAGCAGACGACGTCGGTATCGGCGTCGACGACCTCGGCGGAGCAGGGTATTGCCACGGCGGTGATTGAGCCGGCATGAATGGCATAAATGGAGCTGGAGCATAGGAGTGTGGAACTCCTAAATTGAAGGCTAGTGGACCCATGGGACCTGAAGGCGCACCAGAGGGGTACCAAGCCCTTGAAAATACACCATACATAGCATTCAAAAACGCTGATGGGTCTTGGCCCGGGGCCGGAAATGGTGGCTGAAGACCCTCGGGCTGGCCTTGAGGGGGTTCCGAATTCGGCTCTTCCACAGGTGAGGAATTCTCACCCACCGGAACTTCCTCCTCATCCTCACGGGCCGGTGACGGCGCCGGAGATTGAACCGGAGACGGAGCCGGAACCTGCGACTCCGAAGGCGACGCCTCACCTTCTGGATCCAAGTCTTCCTCCGTAGGAACCACCTTCGAACGTACCTTCTTGGGTGACTTCGACCTAGAGTCCGAATCCCTACCGGAGTGACGTCGGGACTCATGTCTTCTTTTCTTATGCTTCTTCCTTGACTTCAAAGCATGATCTGATGATGACTTCGAAGACTACTCCGCTCGAGGCCTTGATCTCGACGCCGATCTCGACCTCGCCCTTCTCGAACGAGACCTCGAAGACTTTTTCCCTCTCAGCTTCGCCACCAGAAGTTTGGTCTCTCTCTATCGCAGAGCCTTTGGGTTCATCTTCCGACATGATGAACATCCATCAACATCATGATCTGAACTTAGACACCAGATGCAATCATCGTGCGGGTTCGTAATTGACATCATTTTCCCACACTCTCTGCAAGGCTTGAAACCGGTCTTCTTTGTCGACATCGTGAAGGACACAAAGAAACAGAAAAGTGAAGAAAATAGCAACAAAGTTACTAAGAGGCTACAGAGATTCCCCGAAATCGTTAGCGTCGACGACGCGGAAAAAAGGGAACTGACGTCATCACGCCAGCGTGGGCCTATTGTAGTGTCGGTGACGTCAGCGGAGTCGCGTGCGATGCCGTGCCTCTATGACATCGACCACGTCCACGTCGGCGCGAAGCTACAAAAGAATTTCCGAATGTTGCTGACGCAAGGGGATATTCACAAGGTGAGGAATCCACTGGCAGATGTATCTATCTGAAAAGATCTTACTGCCTATGAGCCATCTAGTGGGTTCTCTCAACAGCAGGACAGTGAGCTCAGACAGAGTCATCTTGTCAGCCATGAATGGTATGTGCACCTTAATGTAGCTAAGGGTTTCTTTACCAAATAAGGCATGTCCTGGGTGAAACTCTTGGCCACCTCCAAATATGTTAAGTGTGCCACATTTTCCACCCTTGACTTTACTCTTTAAGGCTCTCTAGGCGATGGATTCTCCCTTCAGTGGGACCTTTGCCCTCTACACATGTTTGCACCACAGCTTCTGATCCTGCGCGCTTTAACAAAGGTTAGATGGGAGAGAGCACAGGTCGTCCTACTTTTTCAGCTTGGTCAGTCGGCCACCATGCATCTGCTTTCCTCTGTGGCTCCCTCTTCGGGATGAGCTATGGTCCAAACATTAGGGAAGAGTGTTGTATCCGAGCCTCTACAATCTGGATTGCATTTGAAAGAACTGAGAGGTTTGCACCCTTGTGTGTAAGAGGGGAATGTCCTGTGGCCACCTGCCACTCTTCCACCAAGACAGTATATTCAGGTTGTTGGGCTTGCTTCATTTTGTGTGCAGAGAGGCGTGTTGACCCTTCAAAGTCAAAGTTGTCTGATGTGCAGTTGCCCTTTTGTAGGCAAGTTTTTGCCTCTAGCCCATTTTAAGGATATGTATTGTTCTGTTGGCTACCTGATCAGCCCTCATTATTTAAATCACCTGTTTTGACGTGTTTTCTAAATGGATTATTGCATATGTTTCCTTCTACTCATTTTATGATAGTTATATTGGGACATCAATCTGATCTTGTCCTTCCTGATGTGTGTCTTTTTTGGCACTTCAGAGCTATACTCTTCTTCTGCTTCATACACTTAAACCTGCGGGGCATATGTACAAGGAAATGACGCAGAGCCACGCTATGGCAAATGTTGCAGTGCCGCACCATTTCCAAAACACAGGGATGTGTTGAATTTACAACAATATGGCGCACCCCTGTGTTTTCCCAAATGCTGGCACTAAAAATAGCTGTCTAGCGCCAACACAGACACCCTTGTGTCGTAGTGCAGGAGTGCCTGTGTTGCAGGGATGATTGTTTATATGCAGAAAGGTATCCCTCCCTGCACAAGAAGAATTATTATTTAATGAGGGACTTTTTGAGCATGAACTGACACTTTCATACACAAAAAAAATGATTAATGGTGTTTTTCTCTTTATGTGTGCTGCAAAATGCGGCATGCATAGAAAAAGCAAAAATGAGGAGAAATAACAATAGTTCTCCTCGTTGCACCAATCGTTCTTGGCAATGCCTCAGATTTACCGATCCTTGTAAATCTGGGGCAGTGTCAAAAAGCAATGGGTGTTGCCGTGGAATGCCCTCAGCACCACCCATTGCACACTCCTGTGTGAAAGAGTACCATTTCTACAAAGCAGCATTAAGCCACAAAAACTGGCTAAACGTCACTTTATAATGAAGGAGCAGGGCTTTGCGCCACCAGAACGTTGGTAAAAGTGACATTCCGGTGGCACAATCCCCTTGTAAATATGCTTGTGTGTTCCTCATCGCAGACACTTTTGAATGTCGTGACAGCGAGCTTGAGGCTTTGTCAGTTCATCACCCTTCAGGACCTGAAGTGGAGGGTGACAGACAGCAATATAACTTGTTGCAGGCCCTTCTGTCTTGCTCTGCCAATGATAACAGATGCATCATCCCTTGGCTATTGGGGGGGGGGGGTCACCTGAACCAAAAAGTTATCCAGAGTCTGTGGTACATGCAAAGAAGTTTTGGCCAATACATCTGTTGCATGCCACCTGGTTGTCATTAAAGGCTTTCTGCTATTGATCAGGAGCAAGTCCATTAAGGTCCTCACCAAGAACATGACCACTGTGGGGTCCTGCAACAACCAGGGCGGATTAAGGTTGTGCAATCTTTGCGTGGAGGCAGTAGGTTTGTGTCACTGGCTACCTCCCAACGAACAAGTTACTTACCTTCGGTAACTCTTTTTCTGGTAGATGCAGTATCTGCCTGTGAATTCCTCACCTTGTGAATATCCCCTTGCGTCAGCAACATTTGGAAATTCTTTTGTAGCTTCGCGCCGACGTGGTCGACGTCATAGAGGCACGGCATCGCACGCGACTCCGCTGACGTCACCGACACTACAATAGGCCCACTCCTGCGTGATGACGTCAGTTCCGCCCTTTTTTCCGTGCCTTCGAGGCACACGGACGGACCAATGACAGTAAAAATATACACAGTATACACAGTACACAAATGTCAAGGTAACACACAGTGTGAAACAAATGCAATAAAACATTTGAAATAAACAACTCCTTGACAATAAAGCAAACATATTACAGTAACTTCGGTATAGAAGAGTGGACAACGGGGAGGCGGGTGGGTCAGTGAGGAATCCACAGGCAGATACTGTATCTACCAGAAAAAGCATTACCGAAGGTAAGTAACTTGTTCTTCAGATAGATACATCTGCCAGTGGATTCCTCACCTTGTGAATAGAGTCCCACAGCAGTCCCCACTCCCGGAGGAGGGTGTCCACTCATCTACACCAAAAAATCCTGGAGGACAGTGCGCGCAAAGTGACCTTCCCTCCTCACTTTGGCATCAAGTAATGCTTCCCGTAAGTGTGGAGGGAGGTCCAAGTCACGGCCCTACAAATATCCTCTACAGGTACACCCCTAGACAAAGCGGAAGTTGACGACTTAGCTCTTGTAGAGTGAGCTCTTATACCCTCTGGAGGTTCCTTACCTGCCAAAGAGTAGCAGATCTTTATACAGATGGGTACATTTATTGAAAAACCCAAACGGTACAACAACTGAGTTGTCTCCTGCAGATGCTGGAGCACTTTCTCTGACGACTCCGCCTTGATCAGCCAGTCGTCCAAACAGGGGAATACTGGAACCCCCGATCTTCTGAGATGTGCAGCCACCACTGCCATCACCTTGGTGAAGACTCGAGGCGCAGTAGTAATTCCAAAAGGAAGGACCGCAAACTGATATTGATGCGATCCCACCGTAAAACGGAGATACTTCCTGTGTGACTTCAGGATTGGGATGTGAAAATACGCATCCTGCAAGTCGAGCGACACCATCCAGTCTTCTTCCAGCAGCGCCTGAAGAACCTGCGCAAGGGTGAGCATCTTGAACTTCTCTTGTTTCAGATAAAGATTCAAGATCCTGAGATCCAGGATTGGACGAAGTCTGCCATCTTTCTTGGGAATCAGGAAATACCGGGAGTAGCATCCCTGACCCCTTTCCTGCTCTGGAACCACCTCTATCGCACCCTTTCTTAATAGTGTCTGCACTTCCTCCTGCAGAAGTAAGAGGTGTTCCTCCGTGCAAAAACCTTGGCAAGGAGGGTAATTGGGAGGAAATTCCCGAAAGGGAAGAGCATACCCATTTTCTACGAGATTGAGAACCCAAAGATCTAATGTAACCGATTCCCAATCCCGTAGAAAGTGGGTAAGCCGACCCCCCACCGGACCCGCATGATCCTGAATGGCGGATCTAGGGCTGCTTTTCTGAGGCTGGGGGGTTGGAAGAGGTGGAGGAGGAGGAGGCCTGACGACCTCAAGGACTAGCTCTTTATTTACCCCTGTACGACTTGTACAAGGGATTCTGCTGCTGCTGCTGCTGCTGACCTTGCCGATAGGAGCGAAAGGAAGAGCATCCGAATCCTCTGAACATTCTGGTAGAAGAACCCCTGGCCTGAAGCCCTAAAGATTTGGCAGTAGCCCTACTGTCCTTAAATCTTTCTAAGGCCGTATCAGCTTTTTTTACCAAAGTGTCCAGCACCATCAAACGGCAGATCTAACAAAGTAGCCTGAACATCTGCTGAAAAATCCGAAGATTTCAGCAAAGCTGATCTTCTTGTGGCAACCACAGTACCCATGATGCGAGCCACCGAATCCGCAGTGTCCAGTCCACTTTGTATTACCTGACGAGCCGCTGCCTGTGCATCCGTTAACACCTCTTCAAAATCCTTCCTGCTGTCATCAGGGATCTTTGGTGCCAGAAGACGCAGTGTATCCATGAGAGCATGTACATATCTCCCCATAAGGCAAGTGGCATTGGTTGACACTAATGCCATAGTCGCAGAAGAAAAGGTCTTTTTAGCAACCTGATCTTGTTTCTTTGCATCCTTATCCCCAGGCACTTGAGGAAATGCACTCACAGTCTTTTTGGAACAGGCTGCCTGAATTACTAAACTTTCAGGTGAAGGATGAGAAGTCAGAAAAGCAGGGTCTTCAGGAGCAACCCTGTACCTTCTTGCCACACTCCTAGAAACTGCTGGTGCTGTAAGTGGCTTTTTCCAAACTTCCATAATAGGCTCCGTTAAAGCTTCATTAAAGGGGAGTAACGGTTCCACCACAGAACTGGGTGAATGCAGAACCTCAGTTAGTAGATTGGACTTAAATTCTACTGTAGGTAGAGTCAAATTCAAAAGTTCCGCTGCCTTCCTCATAACCAAGTGATAAGGCTGAACATCTTTTGAAGGGGCATCAGACACAGAAGGTAACTCCCACTCGGGAGAAAACTCCAGGCCACTAGCCTCCGCCAGTTTATCGAAACAGTCATCCTCAAGCTCACCTTCTTCCATTTCAGCTTAAGCTTCTGTATACCTCTGCTCCTCTATGAGGCGCTGAGCCTCCCTCCTGGACCTTTCCTTCACACGCCACGGAGTCGGATCCACCAACGACTCCAAGGGAGCCGAAACTGACGTCGTTATCGAAACCGATGGCATAGTGGCTCGGTCTCGAGGACGACTCTGAGCAGACGACGTCGGTATCGGCGTCGACGACCTCGGCGGAGCAGGGTATTGCCACGGCGGTGATTGAGCCGGCATGAATGGCATAAATGGAGCTGGAGCATAGGAGTGTGGAACTCCTAAATTGAAGGCTAGTGGACCCATGGGACCTGAAGGCGCACCAGAGGGGTACCAAGCCCTTGAAAATACACCATACATAGCGTTCAAAAACGCTGATGGGTCTTGGCCCGGGGCCGGAAATGGTGGCTGAAGACCCTCGGGCTGGCCTTGAGGGGGTTCCGAATTCGGCTCTTCCACAGGTGAGGAATTCTCACCCACCGGAACTTCCTCCTCATCCTCACGGGCCGGTGACGGCGCCGGAGATTGAACCGGAGACGGAGCCGGAACCTGCGACTCCGAAGGCGACGCCTCACCTTCTGGATCCAAGTCTTCCTCCGTAGGAACCACCTTCGAACGTACCTTCTTGGGTGACTTCGACCTAGAGTCCGAATCCCTACCGGAGTGACGTCGGGACTCATGTCTTCTTTTCTTATGCTTCTTCCTTGACTTCAAAGCATGATCTGATGATGACTTCGAAGACTACTCCGCTCGAGGCCTTGATCTCGACGCCGATCTCGACCTCGCCCTTCTCGAACGAGACCTCGAAGACTTTTTCCCTCTCAGCTTCGCCACCAGAAGTTTGGTCTCTCTCTATCGCAGAGCCTTTGGGTTCATCTTCCGACATGATGAACATCCATCAACATCATGATCTGAACTTAGACACCAGATGCAATCATCGTGCGGGTTCGTAATTGACATCATTTTCCCACACTCTCTGCAAGGCTTGAAACCGGTCTTCTTTGTCGACATCGTGAAGGACACAAAGAAACAGAAAAGTGAAGAAAATAGCAACAAAGTTACTAAGAGGCTACAGAGATTCCCCGAAATCGTTAGCGTCGACGACGCGGAAAAAAGGGAACTGACGTCATCACGCCAGCGTGGGCCTATTGTAGTGTCGGTGACGTCAGCGGAGTCGCGTGCGATGCCGTGCCTCTATGACATCGACCACGTCCACGTCGGCGCGAAGCTACAAAAGAATTTCCGAATGTTGCTGACGCAAGGGGATATTCACAAGGTGAGGAATCCACTGGCAGATGTATCTATCTGAAAAGATCTTACTGCCTATGAGCCATCTAGTGGGTTCTCTCAACAGCAGGACAGTGAGCTCAGACAGAGTCATCTTGTCAGCCATGAATGGTATGTGCACCTTAATGTAGCTAAGGGTTTCTTTACCAAATAAGGCATGTCCTGGGTGAAACTCTTGGCCACCTCCAAATATGTTAAGTGTGCCACATTTTCCACCCTTGACTTTACTCTTTAAGGCTCTCTAGGCGATGGATTCTCCCTTCAGTGGGACCTTTGCCCTCTACACATGTTTGCACCACAGCTTCTGATCCTGCGCGCTTTAACAAAGGTTAGATGGGAGAGAGCACAGGTCGTCCTACTTTTTCAGCTTGGTCAGTCGGCCACCATGCATCTGCTTTCCTCTGTGGCTCCCTCTTCGGGATGAGCTATGGTCCAAACATTAGGGAAGAGTGTTGTATCCGAGCCTCTACAATCTGGATTGCATTTGAAAGAACTGAGAGGTTTGCACCCTTGTGTGTAAGAGGGGAATGTCCTGTGGCCACCTGCCACTCTTCCACCAAGACAGTATATTCAGGTTGTTGGGCTTGCTTCATTTTGTGTGCAGAGAGGCGTGTTGACCCTTCAAAGTCAAAGTTGTCTGATGTGCAGTTGCCCTTTTGTAGGCAAGTTTTTGCCTCTAGCCCATTTTAAGGATATGTATTGTTCTGTTGGCTACCTGATCAGCCCTCATTATTTAAATCACCTGTTTTGACGTGTTTTCTAAATGGATTATTGCATATGTTTCCTTCTACTCATTTTATGATAGTTATATTGGGACATCAATCTGATCTTGTCCTTCCTGATGTGTGTCTTTTTTGGCACTTCAGAGCTATACTCTTCTTCTGCTTCATACACTTAAACCTGCGGGGCATATGTACAAGGAAATGACGCAGAGCCACGCTATGGCAAATGTTGCAGTGCCGCACCATTTCCAAAACACAGGGATGTGTTGAATTTACAACAATATGGCGCACCCCTGTGTTTTCCCAAATGCTGGCACTAAAAATAGCTGTCTAGCGCCAACACAGACACCCTTGTGTCGTAGTGCAGGAGTGCCTGTGTTGCAGGGATGATTGTTTATATGCAGAAAGGTATCCCTCCCTGCACAAGAAGAATTATTATTTAATGAGGGACTTTTTGAGCATGAACTGACACTTTCATACACAAAAAAAATGATTAATGGTGTTTTTCTCTTTATGTGTGCTGCAAAATGCGGCATGCATAGAAAAAGCAAAAATGAGGAGAAATAACAATAGTTCTCCTCGTTGCACCAATCGTTCTTGGCAATGCCTCAGATTTACCGATCCTTGTAAATCTGGGGCAGTGTCAAAAAGCAATGGGTGTTGCCGTGGAATGCCCTCAGCACCACCCATTGCACACTCCTGTGTGAAAGAGTACCATTTCTACAAAGCAGCATTAAGCCACAAAAACTGGCTAAACGTCACTTTATAATGAAGGAGCAGGGCTTTGCGCCACCAGAACGTTGGTAAAAGTGACATTCCGGTGGCACAATCCCCTTGTAAATATGCTTGTGTGTTCCTCATCGCAGACACTTTTGAATGTCGTGACAGCGAGCTTGAGGCTTTGTCAGTTCATCACCCTTCAGGACCTGAAGTGGAGGGTGACAGACAGCAATATAACTTGTTGCAGGCCCTTCTGTCTTGCTCTGCCAATGATAACAGATGCATCATCCCTTGGCTATTGGGGGGGGGGGGTCACCTGAACCAAAAAGTTATCCAGAGTCTGTGGTACATGCAAAGAAGTTTTGGCCAATACATCTGTTGCATGCCACCTGGTTGTCATTAAAGGCTTTCTGCTATTGATCAGGAGCAAGTCCATTAAGGTCCTCACCAAGAACATGACCACTGTGGGGTCCTGCAACAACCAGGGCGGATTAAGGTTGTGCAATCTTTGCGTGGAGGCAGTAGGTTTGTGTCACTGGCTACCTCCCAACGAACAAGTTACTTACCTTCGGTAACTCTTTTTCTGGTAGATGCAGTATCTGCCTGTGAATTCCTCACCTTGTGAATATCCCCTTGCGTCAGCAACATTTGGAAATTCTTTTGTAGCTTCGCGCCGACGTGGTCGACGTCATAGAGGCACGGCATCGCACGCGACTCCGCTGACGTCACCGACACTACAATAGGCCCACTCCTGCGTGATGACGTCAGTTCCGCCCTTTTTTCCGTGCCTTCGAGGCACACGGACGGACCAATGACAGTAAAAATATACACAGTATACACAGTACACAAATGTCAAGGTAACACACAGTGTGAAACAAATGCAATAAAACATTTGAAATAAACAACTCCTTGACAATAAAGCAAACATATTACAGTAACTTCGGTATAGAAGAGTGGACAACGGGGAGGCGGGTGGGTCAGTGAGGAATCCACAGGCAGATACTGTATCTACCAGAAAAAGCATTACCGAAGGTAAGTAACTTGTTCTTCAGATAGATACATCTGCCAGTGGATTCCTCACCTTGTGAATAGAGTCCCACAGCAGTCCCCACTCCCGGAGGAGGGTGTCCACTCATCTACACCAAAAAATCCTGGAGGACAGTGCGCGCAAAGTGACCTTCCCTCCTCACTTTGGCATCAAGTAATGCTTCCCGTAAGTGTGGAGGGAGGTCCAAGTCACGGCCCTACAAATATCCTCTACAGGTACACCCCTAGACAAAGCGGAAGTTGACGACTTAGCTCTTGTAGAGTGAGCTCTTATACCCTCTGGAGGTTCCTTACCTGCCAAAGAGTAGCAGATCTTTATACAGATGGGTACATTTATTGAAAAACCCAAACGGTACAACAACTGAGTTGTCTCCTGCAGATGCTGGAGCACTTTCTCTGACGACTCCGCCTTGATCAGCCAGTCGTCCAAACAGGGGAATACTGGAACCCCCGATCTTCTGAGATGTGCAGCCACCACTGCCATCACCTTGGTGAAGACTCGAGGCGCAGTAGTAATTCCAAAAGGAAGGACCGCAAACTGATATTGATGCGATCCCACCGTAAAACGGAGATACTTCCTGTGTGACTTCAGGATTGGGATGTGAAAATACGCATCCTGCAAGTCGAGCGACACCATCCAGTCTTCTTCCAGCAGCGCCTGAAGAACCTGCGCAAGGGTGAGCATCTTGAACTTCTCTTGTTTCAGATAAAGATTCAAGATCCTGAGATCCAGGATTGGACGAAGTCTGCCATCTTTCTTGGGAATCAGGAAATACCGGGAGTAGCATCCCTGACCCCTTTCCTGCTCTGGAACCACCTCTATCGCACCCTTTCTTAATAGTGTCTGCACTTCCTCCTGCAGAAGTAAGAGGTGTTCCTCCGTGCAAAAACCTTGGCAAGGAGGGTAATTGGGAGGAAATTCCCGAAAGGGAAGAGCATACCCATTTTCTACGAGATTGAGAACCCAAAGATCTAATGTAACCGATTCCCAATCCCGTAGAAAGTGGGTAAGCCGACCCCCCACCGGACCCGCATGATCCTGAATGGCGGATCTAGGGCTGCTTTTCTGAGGCTGGGGGGTTGGAAGAGGTGGAGGAGGAGGAGGCCTGACGACCTCAAGGACTAGCTCTTTATTTACCCCTGTACGACTTGTACAAGGGATTCTGCTGCTGCTGCTGCTGCTGACCTTGCCGATAGGAGCGAAAGGAAGAGCATCCGAATCCTCTGAACATTCTGGTAGAAGAACCCCTGGCCTGAAGCCCTAAAGATTTGGCAGTAGCCCTACTGTCCTTAAATCTTTCTAAGGCCGTATCAGCTTTTTTTACCAAAGTGTCCAGCACCATCAAACGGCAGATCTAACAAAGTAGCCTGAACATCTGCTGAAAAATCCGAAGATTTCAGCAAAGCTGATCTTCTTGTGGCAACCACAGTACCCATGATGCGAGCCACCGAATCCGCAGTGTCCAGTCCACTTTGTATTACCTGACGAGCCGCTGCCTGTGCATCCGTTAACACCTCTTCAAAATCCTTCCTGCTGTCATCAGGGATCTTTGGTGCCAGAAGACGCAGTGTATCCATGAGAGCATGTACATATCTCCCCATAAGGCAAGTGGCATTGGTTGACACTAATGCCATAGTCGCAGAAGAAAAGGTCTTTTTAGCAACCTGATCTTGTTTCTTTGCATCCTTATCCCCAGGCACTTGAGGAAATGCACTCACAGTCTTTTTGGAACAGGCTGCCTGAATTACTAAACTTTCAGGTGAAGGATGAGAAGTCAGAAAAGCAGGGTCTTCAGGAGCAACCCTGTACCTTCTTGCCACACTCCTAGAAACTGCTGGTGCTGTAAGTGGCTTTTTCCAAACTTCCATAATAGGCTCCGTTAAAGCTTCATTAAAGGGGAGTAACGGTTCCACCACAGAACTGGGTGAATGCAGAACCTCAGTTAGTAGATTGGACTTAAATTCTACTGTAGGTAGAGTCAAATTCAAAAGTTCCGCTGCCTTCCTCATAACCAAGTGATAAGGCTGAACATCTTTTGAAGGGGCATCAGACACAGAAGGTAACTCCCACTCGGGAGAAAACTCCAGGCCACTAGCCTCCGCCAGTTTATCGAAACAGTCATCCTCAAGCTCACCTTCTTCCATTTCAGCTTAAGCTTCTGTATACCTCTGCTCCTCTATGAGGCGCTGAGCCTCCCTCCTGGACCTTTCCTTCACACGCCACGGAGTCGGATCCACCAACGACTCCAAGGGAGCCGAAACTGACGTCGTTATCGAAACCGATGGCATAGTGGCTCGGTCTCGAGGACGACTCTGAGCAGACGACGTCGGTATCGGCGTCGACGACCTCGGCGGAGCAGGGTATTGCCACGGCGGTGATTGAGCCGGCATGAATGGCATAAATGGAGCTGGAGCATAGGAGTGTGGAACTCCTAAATTGAAGGCTAGTGGACCCATGGGACCTGAAGGCGCACCAGAGGGGTACCAAGCCCTTGAAAATACACCATACATAGCGTTCAAAAACGCTGATGGGTCTTGGCCCGGGGCCGGAAATGGTGGCTGAAGACCCTCGGGCTGGCCTTGAGGGGGTTCCGAATTCGGCTCTTCCACAGGTGAGGAATTCTCACCCACCGGAACTTCCTCCTCATCCTCACGGGCCGGTGACGGCGCCGGAGATTGAACCGGAGACGGAGCCGGAACCTGCGACTCCGAAGGCGACGCCTCACCTTCTGGATCCAAGTCTTCCTCCGTAGGAACCACCTTCGAACGTACCTTCTTGGGTGACTTCGACCTAGAGTCCGAATCCCTACCGGAGTGACGTCGGGACTCATGTCTTCTTTTCTTATGCTTCTTCCTTGACTTCAAAGCATGATCTGATGATGACTTCGAAGACTACTCCGCTCGAGGCCTTGATCTCGACGCCGATCTCGACCTCGCCCTTCTCGAACGAGACCTCGAAGACTTTTTCCCTCTCAGCTTCGCCACCAGAAGTTTGGTCTCTCTCTATCGCAGAGCCTTTGGGTTCATCTTCCGACATGATGAACATCCATCAACATCATGATCTGAACTTAGACACCAGATGCAATCATCGTGCGGGTTCGTAATTGACATCATTTTCCCACACTCTCTGCAAGGCTTGAAACCGGTCTTCTTTGTCGACATCGTGAAGGACACAAAGAAACAGAAAAGTGAAGAAAATAGCAACAAAGTTACTAAGAGGCTACAGAGATTCCCCGAAATCGTTAGCGTCGACGACGCGGAAAAAAGGGAACTGACGTCATCACGCCAGCGTGGGCCTATTGTAGTGTCGGTGACGTCAGCGGAGTCGCGTGCGATGCCGTGCCTCTATGACATCGACCACGTCCACGTCGGCGCGAAGCTACAAAAGAATTTCCGAATGTTGCTGACGCAAGGGGATATTCACAAGGTGAGGAATCCACTGGCAGATGTATCTATCTGAAAAGATCTTACTGCCTATGAGCCATCTAGTGGGTTCTCTCAACAGCAGGACAGTGAGCTCAGACAGAGTCATCTTGTCAGCCATGAATGGTATGTGCACCTTAATGTAGCTAAGGGTTTCTTTACCAAATAAGGCATGTCCTGGGTGAAACTCTTGGCCACCTCCAAATATGTTAAGTGTGCCACATTTTCCACCCTTGACTTTACTCTTTAAGGCTCTCTAGGCGATGGATTCTCCCTTCAGTGGGACCTTTGCCCTCTACACATGTTTGCACCACAGCTTCTGATCCTGCGCGCTTTAACAAAGGTTAGATGGGAGAGAGCACAGGTCGTCCTACTTTTTCAGCTTGGTCAGTCGGCCACCATGCATCTGCTTTCCTCTGTGGCTCCCTCTTCGGGATGAGCTATGGTCCAAACATTAGGGAAGAGTGTTGTATCCGAGCCTCTACAATCTGGATTGCATTTGAAAGAACTGAGAGGTTTGCACCCTTGTGTGTAAGAGGGGAATGTCCTGTGGCCACCTGCCACTCTTCCACCAAGACAGTATATTCAGGTTGTTGGGCTTGCTTCATTTTGTGTGCAGAGAGGCGTGTTGACCCTTCAAAGTCAAAGTTGTCTGATGTGCAGTTGCCCTTTTGTAGGCAAGTTTTTGCCTCTAGCCCATTTTAAGGATATGTATTGTTCTGTTGGCTACCTGATCAGCCCTCATTATTTAAATCACCTGTTTTGACGTGTTTTCTAAATGGATTATTGCATATGTTTCCTTCTACTCATTTTATGATAGTTATATTGGGACATCAATCTGATCTTGTCCTTCCTGATGTGTGTCTTTTTTGGCACTTCAGAGCTATACTCTTCTTCTGCTTCATACACTTAAACCTGCGGGGCATATGTACAAGGAAATGACGCAGAGCCACGCTATGGCAAATGTTGCAGTGCCGCACCATTTCCAAAACACAGGGATGTGTTGAATTTACAACAATATGGCGCACCCCTGTGTTTTCCCAAATGCTGGCACTAAAAATAGCTGTCTAGCGCCAACACAGACACCCTTGTGTCGTAGTGCAGGAGTGCCTGTGTTGCAGGGATGATTGTTTATATGCAGAAAGGTATCCCTCCCTGCACAAGAAGAATTATTATTTAATGAGGGACTTTTTGAGCATGAACTGACACTTTCATACACAAAAAAAATGATTAATGGTGTTTTTCTCTTTATGTGTGCTGCAAAATGCGGCATGCATAGAAAAAGCAAAAATGAGGAGAAATAACAATAGTTCTCCTCGTTGCACCAATCGTTCTTGGCAATGCCTCAGATTTACCGATCCTTGTAAATCTGGGGCAGTGTCAAAAAGCAATGGGTGTTGCCGTGGAATGCCCTCAGCACCACCCATTGCACACTCCTGTGTGAAAGAGTACCATTTCTACAAAGCAGCATTAAGCCACAAAAACTGGCTAAACGTCACTTTATAATGAAGGAGCAGGGCTTTGCGCCACCAGAACGTTGGTAAAAGTGACATTCCGGTGGCACAATCCCCTTGTAAATATGCTTGTGTGTTCCTCATCGCAGACACTTTTGAATGTCGTGACAGCGAGCTTGAGGCTTTGTCAGTTCATCACCCGTAGGCCACCTCATTCCTACACAAGGTGCTTCTTAGGATGCGTACATCCTTTCTTCCAAGTATGGTATTAACATTTCATATTGAGCAGTCCTTACTCTTCCCATCTTCTTTTCTTCTCCCCACCCAACTTAGGAGGAGGAAAGTTGACACTGGTTACACCCTCGTCATGCTGTTAGTATCTATATTAATAGGACTAAAGCCCACCACACTGATACTCCTTAGTGCTCTTGCCGCCAGAGCAAAGGATGCGACTGGGGTTGGAGCCAGTGGAGTTCTGGTTTTGGACATCTGTCGGATACTACATGCGCTGATGTCCACAATTTCACAAGCCATTACTGCTTTGATTCTCAGGTTCACAGGGAGGGAAACAACCTTTACCACTACTCATTAAAGATGAGGGGCCTGAATCACGAATCCTCAACAACAATCCAGTCTAAACCACTAATGCATTTACAACTATTGAGTCTAACCAACGACCTGTCTAAACAACAACCTACTTGAAGAGATTAGTTGTTTCGACAAAATTGAAATAATCGGGATTAATTTACATTTAAGTTATCGTTTCATTCTTATGTTCTAGTTAGTTAAGTCTTTTGTTTTTTCATAGACTGTAAAAATTGGTAAAAATAATTTACTGTTTTACATTTTCCACGTTTATTTAAGCACTCATACTAATGTATGTTGTTTAAATGTACCTTCCGTGGCCAGTAGACGGCACTGTTGGATTGATTATGACTGCTGTGTTGCTCAGCTAAGAATGTTGTCAGTGGATGGCCGTTTTTTTATGTTTTAATAGAATTTATTGTTTGTTTTTTTAAGAACATATGTTTTGGAATCCTTTTTTCAAAACGTTTATTTACTGTGAAAACTTCTTTTTTTATAATCACTTTAATTTACTAGATTGTGAAAAGAAAAATACTTTTTAGTGGCATGGTTAATTTTTGTTTTTAAACAAATTATTTATTTATTTATTTTTCCTGCCGTTGTTTGAAAATTCGTGGTTAAGTCTTGCAAAATTCTTAGGGATATATTCACAAGAACGTGTGATAACTACCGCAAGAGTAGCGGAACGCAACTTTCAACACCGCAGTCTATTGCGGGAAAATAACCCATGTGCGCAATACAACCACCGCGATGGAGACAAAAACACAAACCACAACACCAAAACACCTGCGATGGGCCAAAGCGTGATGAGGAAATCAGCGATAAGCAGCGCCAAGACTGCAAAACACACATGGCAGGCGTGAAAAATCACCATAAAAGTAGAAAAAACACCCAAACTCAAACTGACCAACACCCAAGCACCATGGAGGTAGCCAGATTAGGCGCAGAGGACGAGCACAACCCCACAAGCTCCCCGGACGACCAGCCCGGGACCTCGGGGACAGGGAAGGGCAAGGATAAGGACAAGAAGCAGAGGAAGACGGAGTTCAGTCAGCAGGCGAACAGGATCATAGTCACGGAGGTGATGGAACACCATCAACAACTGTTCGCCACCTCCAACGTGTCATTGGGCACCAAATATGGAATATGGCGGGACAATGTGAATGCCGTTGGAGAGCACAAGAGGATAATGGACGAGGTCAAGAGGCGATGGATTGACATCAAGCGGAAGACGAAGAGGAAACTCTCTGCCAACCAGAAGGCAGCAACCCTGACTGGAGGTGGGGGCCCAGCGCCACAGCCCGTGCTGGATGACATGAAGGAGCTGGTGTTGACAGTCATCAGTGTGGAGACTGTGGCCGGAGTCGGGAGCTCGGACATTGCTCGACAGGACACAACACAACCGCAACAGGGTGAGTGACCACCAAGTACTGGGGGGACGGGTGGAGATGGGCACAATGGCACACATGCACAATCAAGCAGAGCACAGTGCACACCCACAATGACTCTGGGTCCTCGCCCAGATCTACAGACTGTCACAATGTACAATGCCATGCTGTCTGAATGTCAACATATACCATTCGGCTCCATACATGTGGACACATTGTAATACACCATCTCCCCTTCACATCGCAGGGGCACGGTCAACACCTCCTGCAGAGCAGTCCCAGCCACTCTTCACTGATGACTAGGAGAACACCACCAGCATCGACACCCAAGCTCTCCAACACATCATGGACATCATCCGCAACTCACCTCCAGGATCAGGGCAGCCCAGCTGCATCGAGGAGATCCCACCCACTACCCAAACCACCCAGCAGGAGGCACCCACAGCCCCGGCAGTCATCCAAGACCCCCAGGAACAAACAATGGGCTTCCAACGCCGTGTGCTGGGGGGCCAGAGGGAGACGGCTGAGCAGGTGCAGGTGGGGTTCGGCCTCATGGTTACCAAACTGGACACCATCCATGGGTTTCTAGGTCCCATCAGGGACCAGCTCCAGTCCCTAATGGACACCCACGGCCCGCTCCATGGTCTTCAACGAGCCCTGACTGATATTGCTGGAGTCATGACGCGGAGAAAAAAACACCTGTCCGTTTAGATTGGCTCCAGCGATTCCAGCCATGAGCTGGCACACATGCGGAGGCTCAAGGAGGACATGGTGCGGATGGAGGCGGAAAGGATGGCAACCACTGCTGCACATCAGCGAAATGTAGCTGGGATCTACCATGCCCTTAGGATCCTCATCATGGCATTGCTGCCACAAGGCGTAGCGCTGATGAATGGTGCTGCCCCCACACTTCCTCATCTCCGCCCCCTGGTGTATCAGTGCCTCACAGTGCGGCAGGCATATCCACTCCAGCACCTGATGTGTCACTGCCACACAGTGCGGCCGACAATCCTCTTCCGGCCCCTGATGCGTCAGTAGCACACAGTACTGCAGCCGGTACTGCAACACCCACAGGTGAGGCAGAGCACACATCAGAGGACGAGGACGTGGATGGCATTGTGTTCAGAAGGAGGCACTAGCATTAATTTCTGCTACTTAGCCTGTTTCTGCTTGGTGCCGCACATGGCCTTATGACGTTCCACTGACCTCCGATATACTCCACTGCACTCACCTTGGATCGTGACATGGAATGCCATATCCTGTTTGATGATTAATGACACGGCGACCAGACTGCGGACTGTACCATTCCACTTCCGCATTCACTCTCAACTTCAAGTCTGGTTTTGGTAATGTTCGTTATTGAAAGGGTCTTGTGCATAGGCGCCAATGGAGTCTTGGGTGCTGGCTTTAGATGGGGCTCATGGTGCTCTGAGGATTTGGAGTTGTTTGTGCTCTACATCTCATGCGTGTCTGAATGAGTTGATTTCTCCAAGAGAATTTCTTCAATGATACACTAACTGTATAAGGTACCCTGTCTCTTGGAGTAGTGGGCCGCTCTCTTTTCTTTGAGAAGGATAGACTGAACCTGAAAGAAGCGGCTGCTGTTATCACCGTCTTCGGAAATCTCTGCCATTAAAAATGACAGCTTCTAATAACCAGATCAGGTCAAATAATTGAAGCGCCAGAAGGTTGATTGAAGAGATGTAATTGTACATACAAATAGATATACTGATTTGTAAAAATGTTTAATTTTTTATTTAACAGAGGGCGGAAGAGTTGGGTGGAACCTGTCCCCTAATGTATGTTGGGTCACTAGGAGAGAGATATTGAACTTTTTCTCATCCCTCTAGGTTAATACCCATGTTTTAAGACTCACTAAAATTGTCAGAAGCAAATTTTACCACACCCTTCAGTATGTGGAGCAACTGAATGGTCTGCTTAGAGTTTGAGAGTCTCGGCAAGGACGTTGTCCTCTTCCTGGGTGACATGCATGTCCACCTTGTGAGAGGCTGCGTCTCACTGAATCACCTTATGACAGGTCATGATGTCATTAGTGGGGCCTTATCCTGAGGGCTATTCGTAAGGGACGAAGGGGCCATAAGGGCTATCAGGCTTTGAGTATGAAAGGGGGATCCCAATGGAGACAGTGGGGGTAGTGTGCAAGGGCCTGGTTGTGGAGGCACAATCTATCGCAGAGAAAGAGGTCTGGTGGCTCTGTCTTTGGTGCTGACTCAGGGAAGGGAGACCTGGAAGAATGTTTACCCTTGATGGCCTGTCTCCTCTTTCGAGAAAGAAGTTTAAAAGCAGGCAGTTTCACTTGGATTTTGCCTCTAACTGGGTGGGTGAACAGGCGCCTCTGTGTGGCATTCAACTCTAGTTGGATCCCCTTGAGGATCACAGCATTGATTGCCTTGTCTTAGTGTGCCGACACAGGGCTTGAGGTCGAATTCACTCTCATCTTCAAGTCTGGTTTCGGTATTGTTCGGTATTGAAAGGGTCTTGTGCATGGGCGCCAATGGAGTCTTGGGTGCTGGCTTCAGCTGGGGCTCATGGTGCTCGGAGGATTTGGAGTGGTTTGTGCTCTACGTCTCATGGGTGTCCACATCATTGGGTGGAATGTTCTGCCGGTGCTAACTGGAGCCCAAAGGTCGCAGGAGCCCTTAGATTGGCATTTTGCAGCATTTTTGCCTGACGCACAAGTTACTACTTGTGTAACGATATATCTGTAAGAGACATTAGTTAGTGATAGATTCCTTACCTTAGAATATCCCCAGGCGTCAGACTAGATCTGGAAAGCTTTCGTCAGCAGTACCCCTGCGCGTCGTAGGCGTCGTTGTATGGCTCTGCGTGCGTCGTTGGCGTCGTATTCGCCGAGATGACATCACTGGAGCTACTTAGACGCACCCGCGCGCGCTGACGTCAGTTTTGTACACAACTTTTCGTGACAGGAACGCAGAGCTATGTAAGATACTGACCACTGGTGTATAGAAACGAGGGCCCGAAAGGATGATCTTAACCCCAGTAATCAGTTCGCAGAACGGGGAGGATGGGTGGAGCGGTAAGGAATCTATCACTAACTAATGTCTCTCACAGATATATCGTTACACAAGTAGTAACTTGTGCATCTGAAAGAGACACGTTAGTGATAGATCCTTACCTTAGAATAGATATCCCAGCAATACCAACCCCAGTGGTGGGTCTGCAAATAAGATTACACCATGAAGTCACGAAGAACAGAACGGCCAAAAAAGGCGTCCCTCCGGACCGGACTGTCAAGGCAATAATGCTTTGTAAAGGTGTGTAGTGAAGCCCACGTGGCAGCCTGACAGATGCCCTGCAGGGGGACACCACGTCCCAACGCCATAGTGGCTGCTGTTGCCCTGGTAGAATGGGTGTGCAGCCCCACCGGAAATTCCTTTTTAGCCATAGAATAAGACAACCCTGCGGGAGATAGTCCTCTTGTGGACAGCCCGGCCTTTATTGGCGCCTGCGTAGCCAACAAAGAGCTGGTCATCCACCCGGAATACTTGTATGCGATTCAGGTAAAATGAGAGGGCACGTTTTGGGTCCAAACGGTGGAGCCTCTCTTCCTCTCTGGAAGGATGCGGAGGCGGAAAGAAAGTTGGCAAAGTGATAGCCTGCCCGATGTGGAAGGCAGTGACACCTTTGGCAAGAAGGACGGACGAGTGCGAAGCACAATCTTGTCCGGATGAACCGACAGAAAAGGAGGCTTACAAGAAAGAGCCTGAAGCTCACTCACTCTCCTGGCCGAGGTGATAGCCACCAGGAAGGCAGTTTTCAAAGTCAGAAGATGTAAGGGACAATTGTGAAGCGGCTCAAAGGGAGTGCACATGAGGTAGGTCAAAACAAGATTCATGTCCCACTGAGTCATTATGAAAGGAACAGGAGGGAACTTATGCGTAATGCCTTTTAAGAATCTCTGTACAACAGAGGACTTGAAAAGAGAAGGCTGATCTGGAAGCCTCAGAAAAGCTGAAATGGCCGAAAGGTAGCCCTTGAAAGTGCCCAAAGCAGAGCCCTGCCGGGCCAGAGAAAGAGGGAACGAATGGACCTCTGAAAGAGGGACAGAAAGGGGATCCACAGTCTTGGCTGTGCACCATGCCACAACGTTGTTCCACCTGCAGGCATATACCGATTTAGTGGAGGGACGCCTGGCTGCCAAAATGTAATCACAGACTTTGGGAGGCAAGTCAAATGGAATCAACTGTCGCCGCTCGATCTCCACACATGTAGGTGGAGGCTGGGCAGGCTCGGGTGGAGAACCTGCGGCAACAGAAGATCCTCCCGCAGAAGCAGTCAGATCGGGGGATCCAGGCTCATACTGAGTAGCTCGGGATACCAAACTGTTCGAGCCCAGTCCGAAGTCACAAGGATGACTTGGGCCCGGTCGCGTCTGATCTTCTTCAGAACTCTGGGCAGAAGTGGTATAGACGGAAAGGTGTACAACAGACTGCAACTCCACTCGCGATGAAAAGCGTCGCAGAGCGAGTGCCGCCTTGGAAATTTCAATGCACAGAACTGATGACATTGCCTGTTCTCTTCAGTGGCGAATAGATCTAACCAAGGCTCTACCCACTGTTGAAAAAGACCTTGCGCCAACACGGAGTGAAGACGCCATTCGTGATCCACCAGACACCGGCGGCTGAGTTTGTCCGCCTTGGCGTTCAAAGAAACTGCCAGGTGTTGAACCGTCAAGGAAATGCCATGACGTTCCAGCCATGTCCAGAGGCGCAGAGCCTCCTGACATAGGGTCCACGTCCCCACCCGCCCTGTTTGTTGCAATACTACATGGCGGTGGTGTTGTCTGTGAACACCTGCACTACCTTCCCCATGACAGCGGGGAGGAATGCCTTCAGTGCAAGAAGAATCCCCCGAAGCTCCAGAAGGTTGAAATGGAGCCGGGACTCTGTCGGAGTCCAGAGGCCTCTGAAATCCGCCTCTCCCATGTGGCCACCCCAACCCTGAAGGGACGCATCTGTCACCACCGTGTGCTCCGGTTGGGGAAGGGAGAGTGATCTGACCCTGACGCAATGCTGATCCGTGAGCCACCAGTGCAACTGTTGCGCAGCGCCCTCCGAGATATGGGCGTAATCAGACAGGTTTCCCTGATGCTGTGCCCACTGGAACTTCAGGTCCCACTTCAGAGCCCGCATATGCCACCTGGCATGGGTGGTCAGCAGGATGCAGGAGGCCATCAGTCCCAGCAGCGTCAAGGTCTTCCTGACCGAAACCCAGAACAAGGGCTGAAAGATCGGAATCATAGCCTGAATGTCCTGGACTCACTGTTCGGGAGGATAAACCCGAAACTGCGCCGTGTCCAGAACTGCTCCGATGAAGAGGAGCTTCTGAGAGGGAATCAGGTGCGACTTCGGCACGTTGATGGAAAATCCCAGCAAATGCAGGAGGTCGGCCGTTGTCTGGAGGTGGGAGACGACTGTCTGAGGCGAGCAGAGAGAAGACAAGACCTGACCCAGAGTGAGCATCTTGAACGTCTGCTTTCGGAGGAAGCGTTTGACGTTCCGAAGGTCTAAGATGGGACATAGACCCTTGTCCTTCTTTGGAACCAAGAAGTAGTGGAGTAACAACCACGACCTCCTTCTGGCGTTGGAACGAGCACGATGGCCCCCTTGGCCAAGAAGGCCGCAACTTCCTGTTGGAGAAGTGCAAAATGATCCCCCGACATGCGATGGAACTGCAGTGGCATGGCTTGGGGGGTAGCCCCTCCGGACAATCTCCAGAACTCACCTGTCTGATGTAATGGTACGCCAGTGGAAGAGATGATGGCGAATCCTGCCTCCCACTGGCATCTGGTGGGCATAACCGGACTAGGAAGGTGTGGAGGCACTGGCAGCAGGGGTGTTGGTGGACTGACCCGCACGCTGGCCCCATGACCCGCCTCTGCGAGCCCCACGTCCACGGCTGACTTGGGACTGTTGCTGCGCAGGTTTATTCTTAAAGCAATGTGTGTGCATGCCTCTTCCGGAGCTTTGAAAGAAACGAAAGTTGGAAGTGGAAGGAGTACGTGCAGCTGAAAGGCCTAAGGACTTGGCCGTGGCCCGGGAGTCCTTAAAGCGCTCCAATGTGGAATCCCCGTATCACCAAAGAGGCGGGTGCCATCGAAGGGAATGTCCATCATAGTATTCTGGAAATCTGAAGATAAAGCCAGTCGTCCTCAACCAGGCATGACGACGTAACGCCACTGATGTGGAAATCGCCCTACCCAGCGAATCATCGGTATCGGTATCAAGACCACAACGTATAGTGAACTTGGCCGCATCTCTCCCTGCCATAAGAGCTCCGGAGAGAACTGTCCGCGCCTCTTCTGGACACAGAGGTAGCACCTGCTCAACCGGATCCCATTAAGAATGGGAATAGCGGCCCAAGAGACGGGCAGTATTCACAGACTGCAGTCCAGAACTTGCGGAAGAATAAATCTTCTTGCAAACTACTCCAATTTCTTGAATTACTTGTCTGGTGGAGCAGAAGGAAATGCATTTGGGGACGCGGAGGCCTGAACCACCAAACTTTCAGGTGTGGGGTGCTGGGTGAGGAAGGCAGGGTCACCCGGAGCAGGGCGATGACGTCGACCGACACCTTTATCCACAGGAGCCCCTGTGTTGGGCCGGGACCAAGTGCCCAAAAGCACATCAGAAAGTGCCTCATTAAACGGCAACAGTGGTTTTGCAGAAGAAGAAGCTGGCCAAAGCACTTCAGTCAGTAGGTTGGTCCTGACAGCCACTGCAGGGAGCTCGTGATCATAAGTCTCGGCCGCCCTATGCAGCACCATGGAAAAGGAACCACTCTCCTCCGTAGTAGCTGAAGGGGATGGTGAACCAGGCACCAGGAGTGTAATCCGGCCCACCGGCCTCCACCTCCTCATCCCAGTCAGGGACGGCCTCGCACTGTGCTGCGAGAGGGTCTTCAAACCCTTCCCAATCCTCCCCTTCCTGCACGAGGTGACGAGGGTGAATAAAAGGGTAAAAGTCCCCCATTGGCATTGGGGTCGGTACTGGAAGACATCCCTCCGGCACCGTGCCGACGTCTGAAAAAAAGACGCCGCCGGTGTCGGCCAGCACGCGTCGGCGATGCTGATGCCAGTGGGGGCCGTACGGGGTCCACCGGCAAGAACGGGGAGCCCCGGCTGGAGCCATCGAGGCCTTTAGGCGTCGACGAAGTCTGGCCGGAGCCGGTGATGTCAAGGAACGCGGAACAGTGGGGCCCAAAGACGATCCGACAGGGCTGCACGGGCCGAAGATACGTGCCATTGCAGACACTAACTCCTGCAATTCGTCTGGAGTCGTCGATGGACGGGTGGGTAAGCCAACGGTAACTGTTCAGGCTCCATCGGAGCCGCAGGGGCGGGGCCACCTGCCCCCTCACCCGCGTCCCACGACCGGCGAGGGGATGATGAAGAGAGACGACGCTTCTTCGACCTTTTGTGCTTCGCCTTACCTGACTCCGAGTGCGAAGACTTCGAATGATGGTGCTTGCTCTGTGACCAGGCCCTCGACCTCCCACAAGACCGGGACCTGGAACAATGTGGGGCCGACTCACGGGCCTCCAGCCACTTTCGGGACCGCTCGCGCAAAGATTTTGGGGCCATGGTTCGGCAGTGGGAACACGACTTGGTGTCATGGTCACGCCCCAGGCAGAAGAGACACACACGGTGTAGGTCCGTCAGCGACATCGTGCGTGGCCAGGCCTCGTAGAGCTTGAAACCGGGCATCCCTATGCACCAGGAGTAAGATTTACTTACAATTTAATTAAACAAACACTTTAGTCAACAAGTTTACGGGGTACCGCTCTCTCCGGATCTGCGCTTGCTGGCGCGGAAAAAGAAAAAACTGACGTCAGCACACATGGGTGAGTCTAAGTAGCTCCAGTGACGTAATCTCGGAAAATACGACGCCAACGATCCACGCGAAGCCTTACGACGACACCTATTGATGCGCAGAGGTACTGCGGACGAAAGCTTTCCGGATCCATTCTGACGCCTGGGGATATTCTAAGGTAAGGAATGTATCACTAACGTGCCTCTTTCAGATTACCTCTGCAGTGGTGTTCTGCCTCAGCGTTATACAGAAACAGGTGCTTACCATTTCAAAAAGCACCTAGACCCAAGGGCAATTACCACATAGGAAACAATGGTCCCATGTGGTAAAACTGTAACTAATTCACATTTAAATTCACAAAAATGTTATACCTCCCAATATTTCTGAACCAATAAAAACCAATTGACAGAAAATACAACTTTTGCAAAAGTATAGAACATTACTTGATTAGTATAAAGGTGCTAGGTGCTGTAACAGTGATATATAAAGCAAACAAATGTAGTGTGTTTAGAAAAGTGAAGCAATGTATTCAGTCAAGAGACTGTGGATTGCTTAAGCAAAATACCTCAAACTTCCATAAACATAAAATAAGTGAGTGTATTTAAAGTTGTAATGATGTAGGTATAACAGATATCTATCTCATCTGAGGAAGAACATAATGCATGCAATCCAGATAGTCGAAATGAATGGAAGGACAGCATGATAACAGAATTGAATTCTCTCAGAGTTAAAACTCTTAGTAATGCTTCCGTCACACTTAAAGATCCATCTTGATTCGGCATTGTTAAACATCAAATGGATATTGCCCCCCCCCCCCGCTGTAGTCTCTTGATCACCTCGATAACCTGCCATAGCAGGTCATCCTCTGCGTGGTTCAAATCCACAAAATCATTATCACTTAGTGATCTCTCGGTTTCTTTTTTCCTCATCGCTCCTTTGAATGCTAGGTTTTATCCCATGTGAATATTATGCACATTGTTATTCTTATTCTGATATGTTGACCTACTCTGTAAATTATTATTTCTGAGTTTGTATAGCGCCTGGTTACACTGTCAGTGTGTCCCCGCGCTGTCAGAAGAGCTAGTTGCTCCGTCAGTCAGACATAGACGGGGCTATTCTTTAGGAAAGAGGAATGTTTTAAGTTTCCTGCGGAAGATGAGCTCCGATGTTTCCACTCTTAAGCTCAGGGGGAGAGAATTCCATTTATGTGCCGCCAGAGAGCGAAAGGATCTGCCCCCCATTCTGGCTTTCTTGTGTCTGGGGACAGCGAGGAGGCCTGCTCCTAATGAGCGGAGTTGTCGAGTAGGCGTATAGGGGCAGAGAAGGTTCCGAAGGAAGGCCGGGCCCTTGCCATGTACGATCCTGTGACCAATACATAGGACCTTGAAGTCGATCCTTTCATTGATCGGAAGCCAATGAAGTATTTGTAGAGACTTTTTTGAGGCGGCTCTTCTGGGCAGCCGGAGGACCAGACGGGCGGCAGCATTCTGGATTGTCTGCAGTCGACGCCGACTAGTGGCGTTGGCGCCTAGATACAAGGCATTGCCGTAGTCCAGTCTCGAAGTGACAAGAGCGTGGACCAGGGTCTTCCTTGAGGATTCTGGGAGCAGGTCCAGGGTCTTACGGAGTTTCCGTAGAATCGAAAAGCACGTACCAGCTACCCGTCTGGTGTGGTAGTCATAATTAAGCTTTGAGTCCACCCATACTCCAAGGTTCTTGACCTGATCACTGGGGGTAGGGAGAGGCCCCAGGGTCTGTGGCCACCAGGCAGATGACCAGACTGAGGGGGGTTTTCCTACAATTAGCACCTCAGTCTTGTCTCCGTTCAGACGGAGGCAGTTCTTCGCCATCCATCCAGCCAGCTCTTGGAGGCATGATGAGAAGTTCGCGGCGGCTTGTTCAGCTGGTTGGGTCAGAGCGACCACCAGCTGAGTGTCGTCTGCGTATGTCACTACTTCCACCCCATAGCGCTCCGCAGTAATAGCCACGGGGGTGACATACAAATTGAAAAGGGTTGGACTGAGGCTTGATCCCTGAGGCACTCCTTGACCGAGGTCAAAGGTGTCGGAGCGTGCTCCTCCTTGCTCCACCGAGAAACTACGGTTAGTAAGAAAAGATTCCAGCCATGACCAGGCCATGCCTGTCACCCCTCCTTTCTTCAGACACTGTAGCAACGTATGATGTGCTACAGTGTCGAAGGCTGTGCTGAGGTCCAGGAGCACTAGTGCCGCCACATGTCCGGCGTCCACGTGCTTCCTCAGTGCCTCAGTCGAAAAAAGGAGGGCAGATTCTGTGGAGTGGCGGGCCCGGAAGCCCGACTGGTTGGTATGCAGGAGGCCTCTGGACTCTATGTGTGCTGAGAGTTGTTGGTTAACCAGCTTTTCCGCCAGTTTAGAGAAGAAGGGTAGGAGCGAAATGGGGCGCAGGTTGCTAAGCTGGGACGCACTGATATGGGGTTTTTTCTTAAGAGGCAGTACAACTGCCTGTTTCCACCCGTGTGGGACCTTGCCAGTGTTAAAAGAGGTAGACAATATATGGCCCACATACGGTGCTAGAAGACTCATGGCACTGGCCAGGAATTTGGCAGGGGCAGGATCATGAGGGGAGCCTGATTTGGTTCCTTTAGCAGTGGCTATCAGTAGGTCCTCAGTCGGAGCCTGGAATACAGTAAGGCAGTCTTCGATCTTTGCCTTCCAGGTCGCTTCTTCCTGAGGGGGTAGAAGGTTAGAGCCAGTTCTGGCATCGTCAGGGAAACTGGTGTAAATGTCACGTACTTTTTTGTGAAATAATTCCGCAATGACGTTACAAGATTGTACTGAGATATCGGCCTGCTCTAAAGAGGGAGGGGATGTAGTGATCTCTTTATAGATCCTAAAGAGCTCCTTGGATGAGCAGTTAGCACTATCTATACGGTCAGCGTAGAAGGTCGCTTTGGTTTTCCTAATTAGGAAGTGGTATTTTTTCATGCTAGCTTTGTACACATCTCTTGCCTCTGGTAAATAGTTCTTTCTCCAGGCGCGTTCGAGCCTCTTACAGGCTGCCTTGGTTTCTCTAAGAGCTGTGCTAAACCAAGGTGCAGTAAAGCGCTCTGATACTCTTGGGTCCGGCAGCGCTATATAAAACCGTTAAAAGCAGCAGGTCTTGACACTCTGTGACTTATGACCTATATTGACTAATCCACAAGGCACAAGAATGCATATATAATATTACAGGGTTTACTATTTGAGTAATCTGTCAGTGTATGTCCAACTTTCCCATGGACAAACTCTTTGCTGCTGTTAGTGTATCAGCACATAATGCGACTGCTGCAACCATAGAGGCAAACAATGCAGTGGTGTCCCAAATAAATCCTGATAGCTGATGTATCCCATTATGTAGGATGGGGATTTTGTCATGCACTAGATGGTCATGAAGTTTCTCCTGTCAGGATCACGTAGCAGCGCCTACCTGGCCATTTAAACTACATCCCCCATAATGCACTGTGTGGTTCCTTGTCTTATAAAGAGGGGCGGGATCGGGAGTCCTCGTGCATGATTTTGATCTGTACCTGATTCCGGAGTTTCCCGCGCTGGAGGAAGGACTCCTTGCTGTGCTCTGTCCCTTCTTCTGTCCCGGAGATTCCCTTGCTGCGTGCCTTGTTTCTGCTCGGGTTTCAGAGCGCGGTGCTTGCCTAGCACCTTTCCTCTAGACCTTTGCTTCCGGGTCTATGTTCTCATCGTCCTGCCGAGCCGGCGGGTGAGCAAGCTGTTCACCGACCGCGACCTGGGGTTTCTGACACATCCAAAGCGTGAGTAATAACGCTGAGTTGCCTTGAGCATTTGGCCACACGGAATTACTTTCATTGTTTGTTTAGAGAGCGGAGCGCCGTGGCTTCGCTGCGCGTTACCGCTACGAAGTCCCACATAGCTGGGGGGGGTTGGATGTATCATTTTTAAGTGCCAAAGCGGAAAGTGGTAGAGGGCTCTACACTTTACCGTGTTTGGAGACTGGTTTCTAGTTGTTTGTTTTTCCTCTGCCAGAAGACACTTTAACTGAACTTTGCAGCGGAAGATAGTAGTAGGAGCCTACATCTTACCGTTTGTTCATTTACTTACTTTGATGTTGTCGGATCGGGTGAAGGAACCCTTTTCTACTGATTTTGGATTTAAATGTTTTCGGAAAGAATAAGGAGAAGGATTCTCTTTCATTCCTGGGAATAGTTGCATTGGATCATCTTCACTGTATGAACACAATACTAGGGGGGATCAGGATCATATATCGTTATGTGTGTGTATATACTTACCGCAGCAGGAGGGCACCTTTGGATAATCTGAACCAGGTGAATAGAGAGACGTTAGCGAGAACGAAATGAGAGTAGCATTTCATATGTGAAGTTAACAGTGGTGTGTTTTCTCTTTCAGCTATCCCTTCCCTGCTGTTCCCTTTCGTCCCTCCCTGTTTTCTTTATTTCCCTCACCCGATCACTCGAACACCCTGTGTAATTCATTATCAGGGTGTTGGGGAGGTCAGGAGGTGGAGTCACTATTGCTGCGATTGGACCCTGCGGAGTGCATCCTGACAGAATCACACACCCAAGAATTACATTCTGCCTGGTCCAGTTGTAGCAATTATGGCGTCCATGGAGGATGTGTTACATGCACTGGTTTTAGTCCAGCAAGAATTGGCATCCTCCAAGGCAGAGACAGCCGCCCTAAAAGATAGGGTAGAACAGCTCTCCAAAAACCCCTTCAATGCTTCAGCGGGCTCGTCACAAATTCAGGTCACAGTCCCACCCCCCCCATCCCCTTGGCCAACCCTGAACGTTATGCTGGAGACCCCCGTAAAATTCAGGTTTTTCTTACGCAGGTGTTACTTCACTTCTCATGCAAACCTGCCTCATTCCCGTGTTGCCTTTGCCATATCCTATTTAGTGGGGGATGCGGCAAATTGGGCAGTGCCCTTGGTAAAAAATAATGACGCCATATTGTCGGATTGGTCAGCGTTCAGAACTGAGTTTTAACGTGTTTTTGATCGTAGAGCTACTACTTTTAGCGCTGGTAAAGAATTACTGGAGCTGAAGCAAGGAAAAGGGGAGTTGATCACGTATCTTACTGCTTTCAATCGCTTGATAGCTGAGACTGAGTGGCCCGAAGAGAAGCGCATGTCTCTCTTTTATCAAGGGTTACGGGACGAACTGAAGGATGTGGTGGCTCAGATTGATCCTCAACCCTCCACGTGTGTGGACATGATCAATTTAGCGCTAAGACTTGATAGTCGGATGGCTGAGAGAGGAGGGGACAGGAGGAAGTGGGAGAGAAGCTCTTTCAGATTTGATTGTTTCCCCCGTAAGGTGGCGAACACCGCTGAAACAGGGTCAGAGCCCATGGAAATAGGCGCTCTTAGAGCACCATTGTCTAGAGAAGAGAGAGAAAGCAGGAGAGTACAGGGATTATGTATGTACTGTGACAAGAAGGGCCACTACGTTAGAGAATGCCCTGCGAAACCTAAGGGTCCAAACAATTGGAATAGAAATAAGAGAGTGGCAGTCTCCTCAACAGTACCGGAGTCAGGGAAAACCGCTGCGGTACAGCAGAGAGAAGAGGGGTCTGAGAACTGGAAGCTTACTTCTTTGTCCACAAGAGGGATAGGGGAGACGGAGTCTCATTTGGTGCTCACTATGGTTTTGGAATGTGAGCAGAAGTCCCATCAAGTGCTAGTGATGCTCGATTCAGGGGCTACTGGTAATTTTATCGATGATGGATTGGTATCCCGTTTGGCTTTACCCAGAGTGCCCACGGAAAACCCCGAAGAGGTTTTAGCCGTAGATGGTCAGCCTATCAAATCTGGGCTCATAACAGAAAAGACGGGTGAAGTGGTGGTGTCTATTGAGGTACAGGAGGAGAGACACGCGGAGGTGTTGGAACTGAATATCATAGATGCACCTCAATATGAGCTGATACTGGGGATGCCATGGTTGAGTTACCATAATCCCTCCATTGATTGGAAAGCTAAGACAGTACGGTTTTTGCGAGAATATTGTCAGGAACATCTCATTCCTTGTGTGGTTTCGCAAGTGGCTGTGTTGGCCAGTCCTTTTTTAGTGGCCACGGCCGCTGAGAAGGAGGCCGTACTCCCGGTGGAGTATGTGTCTTATCATGACGTGTTCAGCGAAAGCAAAGCAGAAACATTGCCTCCTCACAGGGAGTATGACTGCCGAATAGACCTGGTGGATGGAGCCATAATTCCCTCATGTAGAGTGTATGCCCTGTCTGTTCCCGAAACCTCCCATCTGAAAGAGTACTTGGACCATCATGTGAGCATAGGGTTCATTAGGCCATCCCGCTCCCCTGCAGCCTCTCCTTTATTTTTTATAGCGAAGGCCAATGGGGATTTGAGGGCGTGTGTGGAATACCGCGTCTTGAATAAAAACACCATCCGCAACAGATACCCTCTCCCCCTCATACCGGTTTTGCTTGATCAAGTGAGGGAGGCAAAGATCTATACTCGCTTAGACTTGCGGGGTGCTTATCACTTGGTCAGCGTCCGGGAGGGGGACGAGTGGAAAACTGCTTTCAAGACGCGGTATGGCCTGTATGAATATCTGGTCATGCCCTTTGGACTATGTAATGCCCCTGCGGCCTTCCAATTTTTTATAAATGATGTTATGAAGGATTACATAGACCTTTTTGTTGTTGTCTATATCGACGACATCCTGATTTACTCTATGGAGGTGTCTGGTCACACGGAACAGGTGTGTAGAGTATTGGACAAGTTGATAGAGCACCAACTAAATGTTAAATTGAGCAAATGTGAATTTGGAGTGACCAAAGTTGAATTCCTGGGGGTAATGCTTAGCCCAAAAGGTTTACAGATGTCAGAGCGCAAGGTGATAGCAGTTCAGGAATGGCCTACCCCTAAAAACTTTGGAGAGGTCCAGAGTTTTCTGGGCTTCGCTAACTACTATCGCCGCTTCATTCTACATTTCTCACAAGTGGCGGTTCCCATCAGTAAGCTACTGAGGAAGGGGGTTCCTTTTGTATAGACTAGGGAGGCGGAGGAGGCATTTGAGAGTCTGAAGACCTCGTTCATCACGGCTCCTGTGCTTTCCCATCCAAATTTAGAACATCCATTCGTGGTAGAGGCTGATGCATCTGATGAGGCCATAGGGGCGGTACTATCACAAAGAGACCCAGGTACAGGCCAGCTCCACCCAGTGGCCTATCTATCCAGAAAGTTGGATCCAGCCGAACTCAACTACACAATTGCGGAGAAAGAACTCCTCTCCATCAAGAGAGCGTTTCAGGAGTGGAGACAGTATTTGTGGGGGGCCCGTCATGTCATCACGGTGTACACTGACCATCAGAATCTCCAATATATGTCATCTGCAAGGCATCTTACGCAAAGACAAATGCGCTGGATGTTGTTCTTTGCGGAATATGACTTTGTGGTCACTTTCAGGCCTGGTAGCGAAAATCGCAAGGCAGATGCGTTGTCCAGACAAATCCTGCCAGCCATGCCCAAGATTGGGGACACTCAGGCCATAATTCCAGCAACTAAGGTGGTGTGTGTGGTAAGAGCTGATCGATTCCTAGAAGAGGTAAAGACACATCCAGTCCCTGGGGGTTGGAGTACCTGGGCAGCTGGTAAACTAGAGAGAACAGTGAGACAAGGGTTGCCCTTCCAACATGATAGGTTGTTCTTGCCCACCATCCAATTACAGAAAAAGGCATTTCTTTGGTGCCACGAGGTGCCTTTGGCAGGACATCCTGGCATACGTAAAACTTTCACTACGATACAAAGACATTTCTGGTGGGAAACGTTGCCCAAGGATGTAAAACTGTGGGTGTCAAGATGTGATGTATGTGCGAGAGCAAAAGGTGTGAACACCAGGAAAGCCGGGATGCTCATGCCTATGCCTACCCCTAATCGACCTTGGCAGAGCATTAGTTTGGATTTTGTGTCAGGTTTACCTTCCGATCAGGGATACTCTGCCATCCTTGTGGTCGTAGATAGCCTCACAAAGATGGGACACTTTATTCCTTGTAGGAACCTACCCACAGCAGGACAGACAGCCCAGTTGGTAGCCAGCAAAATCATAGGATTACATGGAATTCCGAGAGTTGTGGTTTCCGATGGTGGACCCCAGTTCATAACCCGTTTTTGGCGCATGTGGTGCCGTGCTTTAAACATAGAGTCGTCACTCTCCACAAGTTTCCATCCCCAGACTGATGGCCAAACCGAGAGACTTAATCAGACGCTGAAGAAGTATCTGAGATGTTATTCGAAGGAGGCTCATAAATCCTGGGTTGATCTGTTGTGGATGGCGGAATTGGCCTACAACACCGCATGGTACAGTTCCACTGGTATGTCTCCTTTCAAGGCCAATTACGGTTATGATGCTACCACCTTGCCCGTAGACATACCAGAGGATGTGATGAATCAGCCTGCAGTGAGAAGGTGCACAAGGGTGTGCAGGCGCACTTGATAAAGGCAAAAGAGGTGTACAAGAGGTGGGAAGACCGGCACCACATGAAAGGTCGCCAGTATGAAGTGGGGGACAAGGTTTGGTTGTCAACAAAAAACATACAGTTTAAAATACGAAGTGTTTTTCACCCCCGTTATATTGGCCCTTACACAATTGAGAAAAGAATCAATCCTGTGGCCTATAAATTGAAGCTGCCGGGGTCTCTGAGAATACACCCAGTGTTTCATGTGCAGCTCCTGAAACCGGCTTTGACCTCTAGGAGGGTGGCTCCTCCGCCTGTAGTGAGTGATGGAGGACTTGAATAGGAAGTGAAGAGCATCAGGGACTCCAAGTGGCGTAGGGGTGTACTCTGGTATCTGGTGTCTTGGAAGGGCTATTCCGCTGAGGACGACTCTTGAGAGCCGGTAACGAATGTCCATGCCCCAAGGGCGGTCAGATCCTTTCATGTGAGGTACCCTGCGAAGCCTGGTCCTAGGAGGCGCTAGGGACAGGGACATACTGTCAGGATCACGTAGCAGCGCTTACCTGGCCATTTAAACTACATCCCCCATAATGTAGTGTGTGGTTCCTTGTCTTATAAATAGGGGCGGGATCGGGAGTCCTTGAGCGTGATTTTGATCTGTACCTGATTCCGGTGTTTCCCGCGCTGGAGGAAGGACTCCTTGCTGTGCTCTGTCCCTTCTTCTGTCCCGGAGATTCCCTTGCTGCGTGCCTTGTTTCTGCTCGGGTTTCCGAGCGCGGTGCTTGCCTAGCACCTTTCCTCTAGACCTTTGCTTCCGGGTCTATGTTCTCGTCGTCCTGCCGAGCCGGCAGGTGAGCAACCTGTTCACCGGCTGCGACCTGGGGTTTCTGTGCCGAAATTTATTGACACATCCAAAGCGTGAGTAATAACGCTGAGTTGCCTTGAGCATTTGGCCACACGGAATTACTTTCATTGTTTGTTTAGAGAGCGGAGCGCCGTGGCTTCGCTGCGCGTTACCGCTACGAAGTCCCACATAGCTGGGGGGAGTTGGATGTATCATTTATAAGTGCCAAAGCGGAAAGTGGTAGAGGGCTCTACACTTTACCGTGTTTGGAGACTGGTTTCTAGTTGTTTGTTTTTCCTCTGCCAGAAGACACTTTAACTGAACTTTGCAGTGGAAGATAGTAGTAGGAGGCTACATCTTACCGTTTGTTCATTTACTTACTTTGATGTTGTCGGATCGGGTGAAGGAACCCTTTTCTACTGATTTTGAATTTAAATGTTTTCGGAAAGAATAAGGAGAAGGACTCTCTTTCATTCCTGGGAATAGTTGCATTGGAGCATCTTCACTGTATGAACACAATACTAGGGGGGAATCAGGATCATATATCGTTATGTGTGTGTATATACTTACCGCAGCAGGAGGGCACCTTTGGATAATCTGAACCAGGTGAATAGAGAGACGTTAGCGAGAACGAAATGAGAGTAGCATTTCATATGTGAAGTTAACAGTGGTGTGTTTTCTCTTTCAGCTATACCTTCCCTGCTGTTCCCTTCCGTCCCTCCCTGTTTTCTTTATTTCCCTCGCCCGATCACTCGAACACCCTGTGTAATTCATTATCAGGGTGTTGGGGAGGTCAGGAGGTGCAGCCACTATTGCTGCGATTGGACCCTGCGGAGTGCATCCTGACATCTCCAATTACAAAATTATAACATGGGTACCTCACTTAGAAGACCGATTAAGGTTATCAAATGCTATTATTCTAGTCAAATTGTTGCTCCTAGTACAAAATGTGGTGACCCATTATCCAGTCAGACACCTTTTGATCCTTAGAAGCCAAGAGGTATTCACATCGCGAGTGACAAGCTTGCTTCACTGATCTCTTTACCAATTTATTTTGATATGGAACTCTTACAGAGGTCCACGAAATACATACTCAGATTAAACAAGAAATACTTTACATACAATACATAATTCTTCCTTTGTACATGGCTGCCTCCTAAAAAAGACTTTTGTCAAACATACTGTGTGGTGTGCAGGAAAAATAAATAGATAAGTTAATCAAAACATTCCTTTGTATACATGTTTTAATATTTCTCCTTGTTTCAATCAAATATCCAGCCATCAAAATATTCCGACGTACAAAACAGAGTTAAAAAATTACCTAATAAATAGCCAAAAAAGTTTAAAGAAATTGATATATCCTATAACAGGCCATTTCATTTGGTGGGGACAAAACAAATAAACGGGCCTCATGGGCAGAATAAATATTACATTTGATAAATAATGGTCCTAAAAACATGTGCCAGGCCCTTTGTAAGTCTGGGCACACAAATAGCACATGGTTAAATTCTTAGATTTGTAAATAACACATTTCACAAATTCTCTCCTCTCTCTGTATTTTATCCTAAATGCCGGTAACTCCTCTTCGGGGCAACAAGTAGATTCTCAATAAGAGTATCAACCTTCTAATCCCGTGAGTTAGGTTCCAAGTTAAATAGAGCTGTGGTTTGTTCCCCAGAACGCTCCCACAGACCACATCATTACGGGACTTGGGCTGACTCAAAGCAATATCTCTGATCTCTTTAAAAATGTACATAGGTACCATCTGGCAAATAGCTTACCATTCAAAATGTCAGCCTCCATGAAGTAATATTTATTCTATGTGCATTTCCTATGGCGGTTTAGGAACTGGCCAAAAGGTGAGCCATCTCTAACAGCCTTTGGATGGGTACAGATGTAGTAGAGTAAGGTGTTGCGCTCAGTTGATTTTCAAATAGTTTAGTGCCTAATTTACTATCTACATAATTGATCCAAGAAGTCAACTGAGGTTTGATCGAAATTGTAAGTGAAATGTAGATCACAGAACAATCCATTAACCCAAGTCAAAATGTCCCCCAGTGTGTCCTTACACCCAGTGCAGATCATAAAAATGTTGTCAAAGAAACATGGCCACAGATGAACATTTGTATGGAAGGTATTTTTCTTTTCATCATAAAAGTACTGACGTTCAATATTGTCCATGAAAATAATGGTAACATTAGGGGCAAAAGAGGCCTCCATCAAACTCAAAATCGGTTTTTTCCAAGGCAAAATCTAGTAAAGATACTATGAATTAAGGGATTCCCAGCAGGTTGAGGACATGTATCCCGGAGATCAGAGATCACCATAATACCCTCAGTTTGAGGGATATTTGTATAGAGGGACTCGATGTCTGAACACACCAGGATCTAATTGAAGTTGTCAAGTGGAATATCCTCTATTATGTTTACGACATCACCACTGTCTCTGATATAGCATAGGGTATTGGTCACAAAATATTTGAAGAAATGGTCCACATATTTACCAAATGGCTCCAATATACTGCAGTTTTGGCACTTCTTTTGGAGCAGTGGCTTGGCGATATCGGACCCAGGGTCTGAAGGCATACTTAGGATCCTGAGCGCAGTCTTCATGTAAAGGCTAGTATTCAGCGCTGGCTCAGCACCCCAAACTGGACTGGGTGTCAGTAACATGGCTTGGAGGCTAGAAGGGCTTTGGCCCGGGGCTGCGAGGGACCCTCTTCCCTCAAGATATCGGGATGTCCAAGGTGCTCGGGATTTTCAAGGTGCTCTGCTAGTATGTCTTCCTGTGTACTCAGCACCGTTCCCTCTGGTACATCAGGGTCTCCTATATCTAAAGGCGATGCACGCTGGACATTTTGTTACCCACTGAGCATTCTCTGGTGAATAAAGCCTGGAGGCAGATCTGGGCTCCCAAGGCATGACACTGTTGATAGTCTGGGTTATTGACATTGGTCTTCAGTGCCAAACGGTGTTCGCATATTGTCGAGAAGTACCACAGCTAAAAACCAACGCAATGAGATTGAAGAGTAACCGAGCAGGGCCAACAAGGTGTTCAGGATATGACAAACTTGGGAGGGAGTGCCTACTTGGTACACGTTTAAATCAAAGGAGAAAAACAACTATTTAAAATTGAATTGGTGCCCAGGCGCAATGTACACAAAGAAAAGTCACACCACATCTTGTGAGTCAAAACACTTCTTCATAAAAAAAAATTGGAAGTCTCCAACACTAGATGGCAGGAGTATGTATGCTAAGCAAGTATATTTAAGCATGTGTGTGTCTCCAGTCATGCATGCTAGGAACACATATATTATTAAATGTTTTTATCATTATCATTTCTGTACATATAACTCACAATAAATTGATTTTGAAAGCTAGTGCAGATTTCTTTGCAGAGCAATGAAAAAATACACCTATATTTGAAAATGGTGGGACTGAATGTTGTCTGGAATGGGTGCAGGTGGGTGGTGCTGGTCAGGTGAGGTGCTGTTGGTTTAGCTTGTAGATCAATAGTTTGTTCACTCAGCATTGCAAAGTAAACGTAACCAATGGCATCTGATTTAGTAGCTTCACAAGCACATGCTTAAATACAAGTACATTTGCACATAAGGAGGTTGCACAATGTATTATAGTGAAGTTGACATTAGCAGTATGGATAGTCCTGTTTTGCATTTTCAAAAGATCCTCTGCCCTTAAATAAAACTGTACCATGAAGTCAATAAAGAAACTGTCTATAACCTGTATCCAATCAAATCTCAACTCCGGTTCCTGTAAATCACTGGTATAACTGATCCATACATCAGTCTCCAGATACCACAGTCCAACCAGATCCGAATCACAATACAAGCCCTACATCGATGCAATAGTCAAGAATGCGAGCACTACTAGGTGATTTGCTCTACAACGCAGGTTTTAATAATTCCAGATCCAGTTGATGTGAAATAAATACAAGTGCCTACGAGAGGCATCCACAAGAAAATACAGTTCAATAACAAATCATTTTTATTTGACCACCCATCCCTGACATTACTGTCTCAAATGTCCATGAACGTGTCTGCTTTCCATACTCCATTTAGAGGATTACCGCCGGATCGCAGGAGATCCAGAAATTGTCTATGCAGGCAGTCATGGTCGATTACAAGATCCTCGATTAATTATCTCATGCAGGCCTTGAACACTCACTTTTAGTGAAATATTCAGTGTAGGACAACAGTCACTCCATATTAAGGTACAGTTCAGGAGAGCTTGTTTCATAGATGTTGAATTATTTTGAAGCATATCTGAGGAAATCTGCTACACACAGGCAGTTCAATCTTATTGATGTATCCATACCCAATTCTCAGCAGGTTCCACTGACCAGACATTGACTTCCTGTCCTTGTTATGTGCACATTTCGCTTATGGCCAAGATTTGAGATTTGAAGAATGGACAAATCTGTGTTTGTTTGGCTTCAATTTTCTCAGTCTAGCATTACCTTCCCCAGGACACCCTTCCGAAAGGTTCTGATGAAGTCATATGCAGCCACGCTGTAGTTTGGCACTGTAATGTTCACATTCCCTAGAGGGAAGAACACAAATAAATAAAGTGCATCAGCATTTAACAGAAATCATTGCACAGTATCCTTCTACAGCATGACACTCAGTCCCAGTGAAGGTGGTGTCATTACCAGGGTGTGTACCAACTCTGTTCTACTGTACAGCCGATTTGTATGACATTTCTCCTGGTAATGTCAGGCTGTTTCTGTCAAATAAATTCTAAATTTTAAAGATCACTTTCAAGCAGAAACCAAAGGCAGTTTTTAAACTGTTTTGTGCAACTGTGTAGAGTCTTAGTAGGCCCCCAAAAAAATGTTTCATATAGTATCTGTGGCACAGTTCCAAAAGGCACCATCTACACACCTGAAAAATAGGAGCCCTTGAATGACACTCTTGGATCACGGAGAAGTCCCACACAAGACACTGCAGGGGACGCACGCTCAATGGGACCCACAAGGTAACTTTGGTAGAAATATATCTGAGGTCCCCGAAGTCTATGGACCAGGGAGCTGCACGTGTCTAATGGACATTCAGAGGAAAAAAGGGTCTTTCAGAAGGAATGAGACTGGTGTGAAGGCGATCAGGTACTTCTGGCCAGGTCCAATTAAGATCCTTGAAAGCCATTAAAGGAACCTCCACAGAATTCCCTGACAGGTTAAGGTAAAAACCACATAAGGGTACTGTGAAGAGACAAAACAAAAATCAGAAACATTTCTGAAAGAGAAACTCAAGGCATGACCATAGATGAGTCTATCTAGGGTCATGTTATTATGCATGGCCCTGGTTAAAGGCTGCATTAAACACCTGTTCAGAGCAGCTACAAAAAGTGTGAGAGAAAATCCCAGAGCATCCTCGGCAGCAAGGAATTTTAAGACAATTGTTGGTGTAAAGTCAGCGAGGGAAAGGGCTGAATAAAAGGCCCTGAAGAGCATCTCTGAAAAATATGGAAATAACCTGGGAGATCTGGAAACAACCTGGGAGATCCTTGAAAATGTCTTGGCCTAGGCACAGAAAAAAATCTTTAAGTGTACAGTGGGTCATCTCTTGTGATGCCTGTGCGAGCAACTCAAAGAACTATGTCAAGGTCAATGGAGGGGGGTTTGGCTGCAGGCAGTGAATTTGGATAAGGACTTTCTCACTTTCTTATATGCACCTAAGGCACTACCCAGTGAAAAGTTCTGGAAGGTGTCTTTTAAGAAAGCCAAGAAAAAGACAAGGCGTGCTTTGGGCAATGGCCATTTAAAGGATACATCATATTTAAAGGTTGTAACCTGGGGCGAGTCATCTGAGAAAATATCAAGCAAAGCCTTTTGGAGGCCACTGTGGGAATCTCAGATCAAAGTTGCAGTGAGACAAGACAAGATGCACTCAGTGGAATTATAGTGTAAGGTTAATCGAGTAAGCATGTTCTGAAGAGTATACAAAAAAGGTAAATGCAATAGGAAATGAAGAGCTATGATATGCTGCTAACCTGTTTCAGGCTGATGAGGAAAAGAGATAAAGCCTCAATTCCCAAATTGAAAATGAAGGGAAGAATGGGAGTGTGAGAAGAAAATTGTAGAGAAGGTACAATGTTTTGAAGCCACCAGGTAGGCAAATTAAATTGTTTGTCGGCTTAGTATGGCCACACATGCACCAGGGCTTCAATTTTGTGCATAAGCGTCTGGGTCACGAACTGCTGGCAACAGATGTTTCACAAGTCTCCAGCAAGGGAAAGTGAATGCAGTAGCATGATGTAAAGGAGATCTGCCAACTGGTAGACTGTTTCAATGGTGCAATGCAGTGGTGATGAAGTGCCAAGGGCACAATGTGGGTCAATCCCAAGACTTCGAATTGGTGTAAAGTGCTGCAAGGCATAGAGTGAGTGACAAGCTCTAGGATGATAAGAAAGGCGGTCAGTATTTATCAGTTGGAGTGAGTTACCAATTGTATAAAAATGGGACCCTATAGGCTCGTTGTTTGCCTCACAGGTATAATTGAAAGAATAGATGTATAACATTAGTGGATGGGAAGGGAACCCCACATAAAGAGCAGTGGCATCTCAGTGCTTGGCCTAAGATTAGTCCTAATACGTGTAACATTATATAGGGGAACCATTTAGGGAAGAAGCTGCTTAAATGAGACAATTTCGTAGTGTGAAGTTAGAGAGTCAAGAGAGTTAAGTATATATAATTTCCGGCCCTGGGCCAGTATTAGCTACGACTTTGATCTCTTACTTTAGGGCAGTGAGAGATATAAGGCACATGTGAATGAAATAGCAGTATCTATGGCCCCTCATAATCTAATGAAATAAATAATCTATGGTGAGAGCACAGGATGCAGCTAGACACTGAGTCACTGTCTTGTACTTAATGAGCTCTGGCTATCCCTAACCCAACTGGATGGAACTATTACTGTAACTGTGTAACTGTGCTGGTGTTATATGCCTCCATGTGTCTTTTAAATGTGAGAAATGTGGTCTGACTTTGGCTTTCACTCACTCACTCACTCACTCACTCACTCACCTTGTGGCGCCATGCAGTCTTCCCAGACAGAAACTATAACCCACTCTTTTCATGCCCTGATTTAGTTGCTCAGTAAAGCAGAATGCAAAACATCCTCATTTACTTTGGGAGCAGTGCAACTATAAGAGAGGAGAGGAGTTGGCCTAATGGCTAGGGCGGTCGACCTCGAATCTGGGGAACTGGGTTCGAGAAACGGCCATGACTCTGAACATCCTGTAATTCTGGCCAAATCATTTAATCTCCGCGTGCCTAACAAAAAAAATTAATGTGTCCTCATGTAACGCAATTGGTGCTATGTAAAGCGCTCTGATACCCAATACCTTCGGGTCAAGTTCACGCTATATAAAACTCCGTAAAATAAAATAAAAAAGTATTGTTCATTGTTTGGTGCCCACTCTCCAACTCTCAGTAGTTAGACTGCCACACTTAGCCTGAACGAAAGATACAGTGAAGCTAGAATGGAAGTATCAGCCTGTGCTTCTGTTGCAGTGAGTTGGACACTGACTATATTGAGGTTGGTGTGAGACACGCAACTTGTTCTCTGATTACAGTGTATTTGGGTGATGCAACTCAGCCTAGAGAGAAATCATAGTATGGTGGAAAGGAAGCACTCACCAACTCCAGTGATGGCCTTCACTTTTTGTGTTTTACCAAGCTTGATGGCAATCCTTTTCAGAACACTCTCGATGTCATCAGAAGGTACCTCCAACCCATAGCGCTCCACATAGCTGCAAACAATGGAAGTGACATAAGGTCAAAACCAAAAGCACTCAAGGTTCTCACAAACTGTGACTTGCAGAGCACAACCATCAGATGACTGTCCCAGCAGGAAACAAGCAAACATTGCAGAAGACAAACTCACATTCCTGCAAAGGCACGAGGAAATGTACAAGGCATGAGGCACAGTGCATTTAGCATTAGCATTCTAAGATGAGTCAAATTAATATTCAGGAAAATGATACGTAGTGTTTCATGAGGGGCCATTACGGAGTGAAATAGAGAGTACAACCACAATCAGGTGCTAAACAGCAATATAAGAGTAGGAAATGCAGACAACAATCAAGATTAAGGAATACCAAGAACCATGAAACAAGCAGAACTAGCACTTGGTAGTAAAAATGATAACTGGGCAGTAGGCAGGCAGGAGACACAGGACAAGAACTTAAAAGATGGGAAACTCAGTCATGGATCCAGTATCTAGTAATAAAACTGTAGAGCCCCAAAACATACAGAAGAGGTAGAAAAAGAACATTAAAGCCAACCAAGTGACAGGAGAGCCATGTCTTCACCCAGCAACAGGAAGGAAACAGAAAAAAGGGGTTAGACCTTGAATATGTGGCTGAACTAGGACACAAACAAGATCCAGGTCAGTGGACCATGGTGGGCAGAGAACAGTCACCAGAGTCAGGGTTGCGGTCTAAATGAGGATGGGATGATCCAGGCAAGCAGAACAAGATTGTGGACTAAAATCGGGGGTGTTAAGGCTTCAAATCAGGTAGGGGTGCCAGAATTAGGTTCTAACAAGGAAATGAGTTTAGAAGAACAAGTTACTTACCTTCAGTAACACTCTTACTGTCAACACAATCTAACTGCAGACTAGAGCCAGAACTCAGCAATTGCTCCTGTGTGCTGACAGGTGGCACCATCAGCCTCCATCACATATCCATCCCGTCACTGGGCATGATGACACAGGGCAGAAGCAAAGACGCTCAGTTAATGCAGCTGAAGTTCCACATGAATATCTGAAAGTGTATATTGTGGAGGTTTCGATACAGAACCCTTCTTTGCTGCCGGGACAGCAGATCTTCCCGTAGTGGCAGATAAAGTGGAGGACATATGCTCATATTCAGTAAATCGAAATACCAGGCTCTCCAATCCCAGTCCAGAGCTATATGGATGAGCTACTCTAAGTTTCTCCTGATGTTCTTCAGAGCCTGAAGATTCACTGACAGAGGCAGAAACTCTTACAGGACGTCCCATTAAAGCCAGCACTTGTCTCCCAAAAAGTCCACAGGAGGAAACCGTAGGGCTTAATAGTCCAGACACTACATGTTCTTGGAGGCAGCAAAACGATGTACTTAAAGGCACAAGGCGAAGGCGAAGATGTCCTGTGCCATCTTTGGGAGCAGATGCAATCATGATCAGGAAGATAATATTTGCTACGCTTGTCTGCTCTAACATTCAGGGAACCAGGAAGGTGCCACACAGTCAGATGTACGCCACAGGGATACAGCAGCAGTCACTGCCACAGCCACAGTCACTGCCACAGCCTACGAGGTTGCCGACAGGGCCCCACGCTTATTGTGGTGCCACAAGGCAGTCATGTTGTCTATCAGGACCTGGACATTCCTGCCACTTATGAGAGGTACAAAGGCCTTGAGAGCCAGACAGATGGCTTGCAGTTGCAGAAGGTTGATGTGGCAGTGCTGCTATATCAGAGACCAGAGTACTATGGTCTCCATTTCATCTAGGTACCCTTCAGAGCCCAGCGTTGGCATGTACTTCACTACTCTGAGATCTGGATGAGGCAAGGAGAATGGCTTACTGTAAGTCAAGTTGACATCCACCACTGATGGTCCCAGGCTGCATCAACTGAACACATCTGTTGTCTGAAAGGCATCCTTCATGTTACGCTCATTAAAACCAAAGGTTCAACTGCAGGACCATCATGTGACACAGGGCACCAACAGAATGTACGAGGCCAAGAGACCACGGACCATGGAGTAGTATGGCTCACTGGTTAGAGGCAGCAGACCCGTAAGCAGAGAACGGCCCGGGACTAGGGTTCAATTCCCGACGTGGCAGGGTCGTGGACCAGGGTCAAAACGGACTCGATAATTCTCGCCTCGGTGCCTACTCTAACCAGGGAACACACTCGGCAACTCTGGGCATTAAGCTTGCCTCATCTCTACAACGGCCCCCCACAGACGCCGGGGATGCCTGGTTTCACCTTGGAGATACCCAGAAAGGGACCATCTCACAGGGAAAACCAGGACGGGTTCCCCAGCGGTCTTCAGCGCCAGGATACTCCATGGAGTCGCAGTGCGCTTTACAAGTACACCCACATTTACATTTCAGCATGACGTATATACTTGGTTTTAAGTGCATTACAAGATGAGATAGCTAATACGCTATTTTCCTTCACTACTTTTGAGTAAGTATTTTCTGTAGTTTCCTACAGTATAAGCTTCACTTTGTGCTTAGTTTGGAGGGTCAATTATAAACATATCTGTACTTTATTTGTTCTTTTATCTACTAGATCATGTCAGAGGCAGGATCAGTTATACTTCTAATTTGATACCCGTTTGATTTTTTTCTGCTCAGCTATTTCATATGTAAGTAGTTTACTCAACAGGGGGGGGCGGAGCTAGCTCGCAACCAAGATGGCTGCTTGAGCCGAGAACTCCCCCGTCTCTAGATACTATCCTGCAAATATCCTGCATGTGTGTGGCCCTACAGTGCCCTAGAGTCACAGAATCTGGCGGCGGAATACTTGGGGACGAGACCTGGTGTGGATCCGGGCTAAGATCTTGCCGGAGGAGTCCGACGCGCACCCTGCGGCCTGAGGCGCTGACCCGTGACGGAGAGCCGCGGCCTAAATTACGGAGCAAGCAGAGGTGAGAGCCGATAACCCCGGCTGCCTGCAGACTGAGTAGAGTCGATCGGGAGCTGCGGTGAGGCGAGGCGCTCGAGTGGAGTCTGTTGCTGCGGCACTAGAACTGCGGGGGAGTCGGGGAGCAACGCGAGAGGGGCTGGTGTGCCGGTCCGGCCCGCTTCCCCCCGCCCGGAGCGCTGAACCGCTCGCTGCGTCGCCCTTGGCTCTGGGACGATGGGCCGAGCGATGTGCACCTGACTGAGCATTTGCACCCGGCTGGGCATAGACGCCCGGATGCGGGCCCCTGGAGTGCGGGCCGTCGGTCGCGGTGGTCTCTGAGACTCGTAAAGGAGCAAACGGAGCCGCACACTGGAGCTGAGGACTGCCGTGGGCCCCTGGGTTCGTCTGGGGACCCTGCTGGCAGCGAAGGGCCGTGGGTTGCTGATGCCCTGGAGGTGGTGGGGCACTCGCTTGGAGACTCGGAGGTGGGCAGCCCGCCCCCTCCCACGCTGCGGCTGGAAACATGCAGAGCGCCTAGGGACAGTGCACCGGCCGCCATTTTGTGGCGAGGCTCCGCCGACTCTACAACCGGCCCAGACGTGCGGTGGGCTGCCACTGTCTGGATGCTCCGTGGAGGGGCTTTGAGATTGCCCATCTCGCTCGGATTGACACCGGGGGCCGCTGTGGAGATCTGGTCCCCCCTCCCCACTGTCTGGGACAGGAGGACTGGCGGCGAGGTGCCGCGAAGCCCTTCGCTGGGCTATCGCGCTGAGGGGAGTGATATTCTTGTGGAGAAGAGCGCCTTCCTCTGCGAGTGTGATTTGAATGCCAGTGGGAGCACGGACAGGGAGAGGGGGTGCACGAGCACACTGCAATTGGGCTGTCGAGATCGGCCTCTTTGGAGCTGTTGGGGCGACTGGGCCCACTGAGTTAGCACATCCTGTTACACAAACCCACGAAGCGCCATTCTGTTGGGGCCCTGCTGCTGTGTGTACTCTGCCTCCTTACCGCCACGGGATCACGCCTTGATCTGCAGACATGGGACGTACAGATAGATCGCAACCTAAACTGTCCTTTGACCCAAGAGGCACCAAGGCGAGTGACGCCACAGTCAGCAGGGACGCAGGAGAACGCGACCTGGCTGAAGACACTTCGCAACAGGACATCCGAGGGTTACTGCTGGCAATGGAGAAGGGCTTGGAGGGCGGCATAGCCTCGCTGTGCACTAAGATGGACGCTCTTTCCTATCGTATGGATCGCATGGCGGAAAGATTGGACAAACAGGTGGAGAGGCTGGATTTGGCGGAGCGACGCATCACGGAGGTGGAGGAAGCGCAGACTACCTTGGATACGGACAACAAACAGATGTCCAGAGCCATGCGGTCCCTATTGGACAAGACGGAGGACTTGGAGGCCCGTTCTCGGCAGTGCAACCTCCGCATCTCGGGCCCGCCCAAATCCACGCAGACGGGGAACATGGAGATTTTTGTGGAGGGCCTCCTTAAAAAATTGCTGGGCGACTCAGCCTTCTCTGCGATGCTCGTGGTAGAAAGAGCACACCGCTCCTTGGGCACGCGACCCAAGCCGGGGGCTCCCCCGAGGCCAGTGATTGCTAAATTGCTTAACTATAGAGACCGCGATACAGCGCTCCTATTGGCAAGAGAAAAACAACCTCTTCAATTTGAAGGATCTACCCTCTCGGTGTTTCCGGACTTCACCGCTAAATTCTGATATGGCTATGAGGCGCACTGATGTTAGGCTTTATGGATGAGGGGCAGAAATATGTATGAAGGCACTGCTGCTCAAGGAACGGATGCCGGTGAGACCTTTAAATACACTTGGAGGGTGTAGTTTTGTTGGTTACAAGTGAAGATTGCACACACGTTCTGTGGACATTGAGACAGGGGAGAGAGGGGTGGCAATGTGTATAAGGTCTGTGTAAAACTCGAATATTGCCTGCTACCTCTGCCCTGGTGTGTATTCACTGAATTTGCATTGCGGGACTTGTTCCCTTATGTATTAGGGTACTTTGTTGCTGGGGAAGGGGTGGGGGGAGTTCGGGGCAGGGTGGTTGGGGGGAGGGGAAATTTGCGGCCTAGTTGGGGTTGGGCAGGCGTGGGTGGGCAATGAGTGCGACTTGACGGGACGGGGAAGAGCTTGTGTCCTGGTTGGGATTGGGCAGGGATGGGTGGGCTGCAGGAAGGGAAGGTTTTGTGGCTTTTTAGAGTTGTTGGGAGCGGGGAAGAATGGGTGTGCGTTGTATGTGTGGTTGATGGACCTTTTCATGTAGACACGAAGCGCCAGGTGCGATTGATGCAGGCATGGACTATATTGTACAGACGTTCTTGCAGAAGGTTTTTCCCGAGATGACACACCCGAGTAATACTACAGACACCATCACATTACTGACATGGAATGTTAGAGGTCTTAATGACCACCGCAAGGTGAGGAGAATCTTACAGTACCTCATGAGACATGGGGTAGATGTAGCGTTGCTGCAAGAGACCCATTTGCGCCCGGACAGCCCGACACTACGCTATAGAGGTTTCTCGAATAACATACATGCTGCAGGTTTCACTTTGCATGCTAGAGGGGTACTGACGTGGGTTAAGCCTAGGGCATCCCTGGCCTTTACTCCTGTTCTGACGGACGGGGAGGGGAGATACACTCTCACCAAATTAACAGGTAAAGGTATGGAGTTTCATGTGGTGAATACTTATGAACCTAATTACGACTATCCCGCTTTTTATTCTGACTTAGCGGCTAGGATCCGAGAACACTGCAAGGGGCAGATCTTATGGAGGGGCGACTTTAACATGACTAGGCAGCCAGTATTGGACAGATCTGATAGCCCTGACTGCGCCCTTTCGGCCTCTGCCAGAGTGCTGGATGCGGAAATGACACGCTTAGGACTGCAGGACGTTTGGAGATCTAGACACCCTACTCAGTGGGGGTACACGCACTACCCTGCTCCACATGATATACATACGCGGATTACTGATTGTCCACTTCCCATCTCCTGCCGCGGATTCGGGTGTGCTCGATACTCCGGCGTACCTTTTCGGACCACTTCCCGGTCCTTATCACGTTGGCTGCAGTGGCGAAGCATCTCCCACCATTTGCTTGGCGCTTTCCCCCTTATTCCTTGTTGGACGACGCCTTCAGGGAAGAATTGGCGGTGGCTATAGAAGAATTCTTTGACGTCAACATCGGCTCGGTTGACCCGTTTTTGACCGTTTGGGAGGCCTTTAAGGCATATATACGAGGTGTTGCCATCTCTAAACACGCGGGGGTCCTTAAATCCATTCGAGGGCGGCTGGCGCTGCTGGAAAGCAAACTCAAAGACATTGAGGCACAACGCTTATTGGCTGATGGTGAAGATTTGACTCGGGAACTCGCTCAGACGCTGCGCGAGTACCATGAAGAGGCAGACACTGAGGTTAAGCACCTGGGGAAATATGCTACAGCGTGGGCCTACAGGGAGGGGGATCGCCCCGGGACGGTTCTAGCACAGATGGCCAAACACCGCAGGAGCAGTTCAGGGATCCCCGACATGAGATCTCTACAGACAGACGAGCCCCTATCTAATGAGCTAGTAGCGGAACGCTTCAAGGAGTTCTATACCTCCTTATACGCCTCCAGAGGCCCTGCCCCGGAGGAACGTATTCTGGATTACCAGACTCACATTCAGCTACCCTGGCTGCCCAATTCGCACCTCAAGTTCTTGGTGCGGCCGTTTGAGCGGGAGGAAATTGTCTGGGTGCTGTCGTCCATGCGGGCAGGGAGCACGCCGGGTTGCGACGGATTAACTGTGTCATTTTATAAAACGTACTCTGATTTGCTGATTCCGCGGCTATTGTCGCTTGTTGAAAACATAGCGGAGACGGGCGAGATGCCCCCCACGATGCGAGAGGCGATAATCGTTGCTATTCTCAAACCCGGGAAGCCCCAAGGAGACTGTTCGTCGTACCGACCCCTATCATTATTGAATTTCGACGCGAAGATTTTCGCCAAAATTATCGCCAATCGCCTTAGCACTATGGTGAATACATTGGTTGCCCCTGAGCAGGCGGGCTTTGTCCCTAGCCGCAATCTCACTTACAACTTGAGAACGGTATTTGCAGCATTTCAGCATACCCGCCCAGAGGTCTCCGCTGCAGCGGTATTTTTGGACATGGAGAAGGCCTTCCACTCTGTTGAGTGGCCATTCCTAAGACAAGTCTTGAGCCGAATGGGCACGGGGGGAGTTATTTATTCAGTTGCTGAATATGCTTTACGCTTCTCCTACAGCCCGGGTCCGCATTGGGTCGCTTCCCACTGACTCCTTCCCTATTGGTCGCGGAACCAGACAGGGATGCCCCCTTTCCCCTATACTTTATGCTTTGGTGGCTGAACCTCTCGCGTGCGCTTTGCGCGAATACCATGGGCATAGGGCTATTCGGTTCTCTACATACAACTTCATCGTGTCCACATACGCGGATGACACCTTATTGTATGTGCGCGATCCGGAGGTAAACCTGCCGACGGTGTTGCGCGAAGTAGTTTTGTTTGGCTCCCTGTTGGGTATCCGAGTAAACTGGGACAAGTCGATTATGTTTCCGCTCACGCCCGCCACCAGGTGCTTTGAATCGAAATATCCGATCCAGTGGACCACAGATGCGGTACGGTACCTGGGGATCCGATTGCATACGGACTCTGAGGTGGTCCTCCGGGAGAATTACGGTGAGGCTGTCTCTAAGCTAGAGGACGATGCGACTAGGTGGATAGCCCTTCCTCTGTCCTTGATGGGTCGCATTTCTCTTACAAAGATGATTGTGCTTCCTTGGTTCCTGTTTCTATTTAGCAACATCCCCATGGTCTTGGCGGGTATGTTTTTTCAGCAACTGCACACATTGATACTACGGCTGACTTGGGCTGGGAAACAACCTAGAATCGCGTGGTATATACTCACTCGCTCATATGAGGAGGGCGGGCTGAATGCTCCGGACCAGGAGCTTTACTATCGAGCTGTGCAGGGCACACACGCGTATCATTGGATGCATGGCCCTGTGGATATCCCCCACATACGAATAGAATCGATCGTTGCTGCTCCGACGCCGCTTCCCGCGTTGCTGTCCCGCCCCAGGGACCGCCGGACGGGACTTCTAGACTCATTGAATGCTGTTACGCACGCCTGGCATCATATGATGGATGTGCAAGCTAGCTCGCTACTGTATGCCCCCAAGGCGCCCCTGGATTGGTGTCTCTGGCTTGCCCTGTGCAAGGATAAGGAGGTGCTGGCGCCGTTATCACCCTTAGGTTTAACGCACATGGGAGATTTGTTTCTGGATGGTAGGGCACGTACCTGGGAGGAACTGGACTCTGAGGGCCCTATTTGCTCCCTTCTCTCCCGTTTTCAATTTTATAGGGTTCGACATGCGCTGAAGAATTTATTGGGGGGAGGACATGACTGAGCCTCCGGTGGTTATGACATATGATTTCATTATTCATGCTAAGACTTCGACAAAGTTAATCACGAATCTGTATCGCATTACCCTTATGGAAAGAACGACGGATTACACTAAGCCTCGCCTAGCGTGGCAGACTGACCCAGAGCTTGACCTACCTGAAGAAACATGGCGGTACTGCTGCGCCAATATCAAAAAGATATCGTTAAATGGTCATCACTGACTGTTCCATTTTAAGTTCTTAAACAGGGTGTATTATACCCCAGAAGACTATTCCGATACGGGCTGTGGGACAGCCCATGCTGTGAAAGATGAGGAGCGCAGGTGGCTGATTTTTTGCATTTGTCCTGGTTCTGCCCGAGAATCTCGGACTTCTGGAGCGCAGTTTATGGTGAAGTCAATAAGATTACGGCACTTGCATTGGCCCCTGCCCCACTGTTGGCTATCTTGGGGTACTCTAAAGACATCGGGACGGACTTCCGAAGGCTTATTGATATGGCCTTTCTTATTGCCAAGAGGTGCGTCGCTCTATCCTGGATGCGGGGCCCGGCGCCAATGCTTTCTCGGTGGAATAAGGAGATGCTTTACTGCTGCACTCAAACCGAGTCATATAGCGAATTATTGCCCCCTCCCGCAACAGACCCAAGAACTACTGGGCCCTATACCTGAATTGACGGATGGGAGGTCACAGACGAGTTCGCCCCTTCAGGCTAGATAAGAGGGCATGGGCGGGGGTTTGTTGGGTCCAAGTGGGATTTGCCCTTAGTGGGCTAAGCCTGGATGTACTGGGAATGTCTACGCTTTTATTGTATGCCAGTAATGCTTTTTGTCTCGGGAATTATGATTTTCTTTACTGCCTTGCTCTGTGCATATCGATGTGTTGCTGATTCATGATCCTGATTCATGCTCTGGTCCTTTGTATTTTCTTAGTGTCTTGTTTGAAATGCCAATAAACAAATTAATAATACATTGTTTTTAAAAAGTTTACTCAACAGGGAGTGTTTTTCGCTGAATGCTTGTAGGTGGTTGCTTAGGTTCTGTTTCTGATTAAGTACCAGGCAGAATAATTTGCATTTTGTTGTTTATTTGCCTCTTTGCACTTTATATTTCTCGCAGTTTAGCGTCTGACATTTTACAAAGAGACAACAACAACTTGGGAATTGCCTTATATACTCATGACAACCCAAGGCTGAAAAGGAGTATCAGAGACAGATAAGGGCAATGAGAGAGACGCCTTTTCTGCATCTTATTGGATAAACTTTGAGAACCAACTAATGATATACGGAACAACATGAACGCTTTTTCCTAAGAGTGAATTTTCACATATATTTGCCACATATTTACATGTGATTCTACGACTGTCACAGGACATATATCGGAGCGTGTTTTTCTGCCGATCTTCTTGTAAATCACTGTGCACTGACGATCCATCAAGCTAAGCTTGGTTTGGAAACTGGAAGACCCTTACGGTGATCTCCATATTCTACTAGCAGTTGGCCTGTCTTCCTGAAGTGCTTAGTGTGATGCAGCTAGATTTTCAGGTATCTTTTAACGTCTATGTATGCAATGATCTTTTAGCTGCTGTTTGTGGACATGGAAAGAATTTCCTCAGGAAAATAGGCTCATTTAGATGAAAATCCGTCTGGACTTTGTAAAGGAATCTACAGTTAAAGGACATTTGTGTGGTCTGAGAACCACACAATTGTCATTTAACTGTAGAACATTTTCTTTATTTGTGAAGGCTTGTATTTCGCCAACTCTCCTGGCTGATATAAGGGCCAACAAAAATGCAATTTTCCTTCTTAAAAACTTTTAATCTATTTTGTAGATAGGTTAAAATGGAGCCTTCATCAGTTGTGCAAGCACTATGTTGAGCTGCCAAGATGGAGGCAGTTCCTTAATTGGAGCAAAGACCCTGAAAAGGCCTTTATGAAAATGTTTGTTTAATCACCCTATTAGACAACAAGGACGGTGAACCAGCCGATTATTTATATTCGAGATTGCTGCTAAATGCACCTTGATTGAAGCATTGATTTACCAAAAATAAGAGATATTGTAGAATTTGCTATGGCGGTGCTGAGGTAGGGTGAATATTTGATTTCTGGCCCCATGAACAGAAATGCTTCCATTTAAGTTTATATGTCTTATTAGTGGTATCAGCTCTGGGTTTCGCAAGACTGTCTCTGCAACTTGAGCGATGTTCATGTTAGCAAACTCATTGTATTCAGCAGCCAGGCCTGTAAGTGTAAGGAAGTCTGGTCCGGATGAAGACCTGGTTGTGGTTCATTGTTAGTAACATAGGGTAGGGGTTTCAGCTGGATTGGAGTCCTTTCCGATAGGAACAATACTTCTTTGTACCAATGCTGCCTGTGCCATCTTGGAGCTATCAGAATTATTCAAGATGGTTCCCTCTTGGTTATGCTGAGAAGTCTAGGAATCAAGGGGATCGGAGAAAAAGCAAAGATACCTGACCATCTCATCGAAAATGCATTCCCCCACGACCCCTGTTGTGGGTGCCAACTTCTGTAAAATAGGCATTTTCAATTCTCTTGTGTGGCAAAAAGATACAGTATCAGTTTGCCCCATAGTTGTAAGATCTTGTCCAAAGTTGTCTGATTGAGCTCCCTTTTGTGACATCTGTTTTTGGTTCTGCTCATTCTGTCCAACAGGATATTGTTTGTGCCTGCAACATGTTCTGCTCTTATTGCTATTTGGTTCTTCAGCACCCATTTTCAAATTTCTTCCACTTGCTGTGATAAGGCGAGAGATCTTGTGCCCCCTTGTTTGTTTACACAATGCATGCTGGTGGTGTTGTCTGTGCGGATGAACACTGACAAGCCCTTTTCCCTTGGCAGGAATGCTTGGAGACTCAATTAAATGGATTAGAGTTCTAACAGATGTATATGCATTTTCATTTGTTGTGGAGACCCGTTGACAGATTGCCATCTTTTATCCACCTTCAAATTAGGTTGCTAAATGATCCCAGAGTTTGAATCCATTGCTTGCCCAACTCTTCCTTTAAGGGTCACGTCCTTAAGCGGAAGAAAGGTACTCAGGAAATGGCAGAGGACATCATCTCAAGAAGAGATATGAATAGATGTACTGAAACAGACTTTCTCCAGTATTATATATTTTATAGCTTCACATGGTTGAATTGTCCCTATCTTCATGGTGGGATGGTAACAGTATTAAAAGCAGTACTGAATGCTTAATATTAGTCTCCATTGTAAAACCAATACACATTGTTAGCCTATTCATATTGCCTTAACACACTGAACTTCAACCAATCAAAGCTCAGACCCAGAAGCACTCAATCTCTGCAGAGTCACCATCACTCAGATTTCTAACTACATGTTGTGCGATAGGGAGTCTCCCTAAGCGTTTGCTCAGTCACAGTGTATGCAATTCTTCAGTTTATCTTCAGTCATCCAGAGAACATCTAATGTACAGTCTGGGAGTGTTTTTCTGACAAACTTTTACCAGAATGTCAGAGTCTAAAAAAAAAGTCTGCTCAGGCCTTTTAAGTCTTGTGGAAAATCCAGGCTACATTCTGAGGTTCCCCACAAGGAGTGTCTGTATTTTTTCTATCCACTTCATAAACTCAAAGACTGAAGGGGCTGCTGTACTTTTTCTGCCAAAATGCTCAATGGGCGAGAGGGTAGATTGCTTTTATGGCTACATAAGAAGATCATTCAGTCTGACTCGGATTTTGAGGAAGAGGAGAGGCCTCGTACTTTCTCAAGAACAAGTAAGGAGGGTGGGGGGGGGGGTTGATCATCCTCTGATAAAGACTCAAAAGGTTCACGGTCTTGCAGCAGAGAAGCTAGTGTATAAAAAGTAAGAAGCAAAGAGCCGGCTGGTACTTCTTTCTCTCAGGTAGGGTCTCTCTCATTGCCCTTATCTGTCTCTGATACTCCTTTTAAAGAGTCGTCTTCCAAGAAAATTCAATAGCATCTACGGTGGAGAGCTTGCAGAAAGGGTCCTCAGCAACAATGGTGTTGATGGCGACTTTGATCATGGCTTCCTCATTGTTGACAACGAAGACCGTAACGACGGTGTCGTCATCATCATCAAGACCGTCTACGACGGCGAAGATCCAACATCGACAACGTCAGTGAGGAAGGCCTCCACATCTTCTGCTCTGTTGACTACATTGGTTTCCGGTTCCACGTCGTCGAAAATCGTTGACGGTGGAAAAATACATTTTATTCATCTCTTAGAAGGGCACAGTTTCTAATCTGCCTCAAGACATCTCAACATTTCACCCCTTCCTCCAACACATCTGCTGGAGTTCCAGGAATCGGGGCATTCAGTCTTCAGTACTACTTATAGTCCACCTAATTAAACGTTAGAACACGGAGGATGATTAAGCGGATCAGGAGAAATCCAAATATATAGAGGGTGATTTTCCTTCTCAGATAGAGGTTAAACAACTGCCCAAGGATATGATACATTCCAGGAGCACTATCCCTGTGAAAAGCATAAGGAGGAGCCACAACAGGTGCAAGAGTGAGCCATAGCGATTCCTGTCTCACTAGTAATGGACTTACGCATGATGATTGAAGACTATTATATAAGATTCCCAGAGGCAAATGCCACATCAATAGCAGGAGACCTCAGCGACACTGCTACAGAGCACACCGAGACCTCAAAAAGTAAGACCAATTCAGGCTTCGATTACTATTTCGGACACCATTCACAACAGTGATGGTGATCAGCAGCCTGAAGAAGGTGAGATTCAGCAGCCTGAAGAAGGTGAGATTCAGGCGGATCAGCGAGGCCACCCTGAGTGGGATGATTATGTAGTGCCTACATCAGCATCTCTAACTCCTCTTACAGTGGATTCTAACCCAGCAGACATTGGTGGGTTTCATGACATGTTTGAAAGGACTTCCAAGCTCTTTGACCTTCCACTACCAGCAAAAAAGACAGAGTGCTTCCTATATGATTTTAAGGAGGGAGCGCAACGCTCGACACAGTCTATTTCCATCATAGACTTTATCTAGAAAGAAGTTTGAAACTCATGAAGACCCCCAGCATCACTTCCGGCTGTGGTACCCAAGCTGGATAAGATGTACAAGGCACTAGAGAATTCCCCTACATGCCTCATTGGCCAACCCAGCCCTGATTCGACTCAGAGAAGAGAAAATAACCCCTTTTTGCAATGCACAGTTCCTCTGGACAAGGAAGGCTGTAGGCTTGTTAATATTGGGAAGAGATTTTCCGCTATGGCAACTACATCTAACAGAGCCTCCAATGCCCTCGCCACCCTCGGGAGATGTGGTCTGACATTTCATCTCTGCTAGAATATCTCCTGAAGAACGAAAAAAAAAAAAGAGGACTGAGACATACTTTCTGAAAGGGAAAAGGCCTCGTCTGAGATCATTGACGAAGCCATGGACTTGTTCTCAACAGCTTTCAGACAGATGGCTGGAGCAGCAGTTCTGCAGCACCAGGGATGACTAAAAGCAACTGCATTTCACCAGGATGTACAAGCAAAGATTCTCCACATGACGCTTGACAGAGGAAGCATGTTGATGAGGCGTTGCAATCTATTATGGCTGATACTTGACACCGCCAGGTCGCTTGACGCCTTGCAACAAAGACATTTTCTGCCTTTTCTCTGCAGGGGAAGGGGACAACTTTTTACTCGGCCCTCAATTTCAATAGCGGTTTCACCCATATTCCTAACAGAGCTCTCAATCTCAATATTCTGCCCATTCCTGCTGCCCTACAACATCATCCACCTATTCCAGGCAGCAGGTGCGGCGCCTAGGAGGCAATGATGAGAAACAGGCCCCTGTCACCATGGTCCCACAGAGAAAATAATTTCTTGCCCACAATCACTGATAAAGTGCCTATCTGCAAAAACGTTAATTTCTGTGAGGATGTAAAAACACAAATTGGGGATGCTATCATCCTGCATTCCACTGATTCCGAATTGCTGTCGGCGGGTGAGGCCTCTGCAAGAACAACTCGACACTCAGTGGACGCAATCTCGAGGGTCCTTCGAGAGCAAAATTTCAATCACCCCAAAAATGAAGCTGGCAATGAAACCTTTTTTCGTCTCTTGCCATGAGATTATGGAAGCCTCCGATGCCCTCAGGTAGAGAGTCCATCAGTTGTGGTGATTGTGGAGATGGTGCTGGAATCAAATAATCGTCCCATTCATTAGGAGTGGATTAGTTGCTGAGGATTTCCACTTCCTCTCTGTCGTCATCCGAGGACGCTGGTTCCACCTCAGGAGGCACGGTTATATTTGAAGCTGGAGTCTTCTTAGGTGTTCCTGCATGATTCTGAAATAATGCACAGCGCGCCAGACCTCAAAAGACCCAATTAATGAAGGGTGGTGCCACAACCAAGCAGGTTCGGGGCATTTACTAATGAGGGAACGTGACAAGCCCTTAAATAACAGATTTTAAAGATTATTGACATACCCAGTTATTGGAGTGTGACAGACTAGATAGTGCATTGGGAAGACAAACCAAAGAATATTAGCAAGCCATCATCTCCAGCTAATATATTGGACAAGGTGTTTAAATTCTTTTCTGGCAACATTCACGTTTAATGAGAGTCATATTATTGGTCTTGAATAAGATGGTTTATTTGAAACTTTCCATCAAAACGCGTCGACGCCCCATTACATAATCTGTGTAGTGGCTGTAACTACAGATAACGAATAAGGCACAGCGTATCGGGTTCCAGCTCCAATTGTCTCCAACAATGATGTGTTTTTGTTTATGACTTATTGTACTGCCTTTTGAATGTACTCTCTAGTATAGGTTGCATTGTCTATTTTGTTGTATGTACCTTTCGTGTTTTATTTTTGTCTTTTTTAATGAATTGTCTCTATAGGTAGAGTGTTGGTATTGCCTTAGTTAATATTAGAAATATTCTATGTGAATTCATCTATATACTGCAACTCCCCAGTATTTTTTTTAATTCATTTTATTTGCTTTTAATTAATTATTCATTCTGTGTTCTTTTTGTATTTGGTTTTAATCATAACAATAAAAAGATATATTTTCTATTTTCATGTGTCCTGACCTTGGGTTTACTACAGGATTCCCCTTGTGTGTATGGTGAGTGAGGAGCAACACATGACCGTATGTTTCCAAATGGTATGGACTATTTGAATGAATCCCAAAGGAAGCTTTTCTTTCAATTAGTTGGAGATGCAGCTACAGGACGCAGAGTTCTTGCAGTGAGGGTTTGAGGCGGATGTATAGATTGTGATTGTGGTACGGCCTTTGTAGGTTCCGGAAATCGTTTCTAGTAGCCTTGCAACATGCCCTGGAGTTCTTGAACTAAAGCTAATGAAACTTGAACCATGCCATCCTGAACTGGCGGGTGAATATAAGGCTGGAACTGTTCATATATCGTGCAGGCTTTCCTACATATTGATGTGGTCTTGAGGAATAATAATCATGGTAATATTCTTCGGCATCCTCTTCTTGGGATTTGGCATTCAGCTCTGGAGTTCTATGGGCCCGTCCAAATGGACCTTTATCTTTCAAACCTTCTTCATCAAGCAAGTGACTTGGCGGGAGAGGAAAGACCTAGATTGAAGATGAGTGTTTTGGTCGCAAAAATTTTGGTTGTGTTTTTTACCTGGTCGACAGTGCTGTCAATGACTCCATTATTAAGTTTTCCGACAGAGCAGATCACTATTTCACCACTGAGAGCGTTGTTGATGATTTTTGTCTGTAGTTTCACCATAGACGACAGTCTCTTTGTCAATTGCCCCTTCACTTGATCGTGTTTGTGCCGACGGTGTCCTCGTTTACTTTGCCATCATCAACTATGTCTTCGTCATAGTTGTTGTCCACGTAGTTGTCGATGTTGCCGTCATAGGGGTCATTGTTGTCGTTGTTTTTTCAAAGCCGATTTAGAAGTTATCTTCAACGGTTCTGACGAGGATTTCTTCAAATGTAAAGCCAAACTGAGAGAAGGAGTGGTTGGCTCTGACCTCACTTTTTCTATAGAGGCTTTGCCTTTTTTCTCTCTGTGAGAGCGCTCTTCTGACACCCTCTCTCTAAGACTCATGATGAGTCTTTTTCGAAACCTTTCTTGGTGCCTCTGATGACCTATGGTCAAGCAACCTTTCCCATGACCTCACTTCAGATTGGGAGTAATCCTCACTATCCTCCTCCTCACAGTCTCCTCAGTTTTGAATTTCTGTAGCCATACAAGTAGCCTCCCCTCTCTATCCTTAAGAGTCTTCGAGGAAAAGGTGCAGCAGATTTGACAATCTGTTACCTTCAGGGAAGGGTGTAACCAGTAAATACACTCTTAAGTGGATGGTCTGAATAAAGTCTCTTTTTTTCCGCAAGGTCTGAAAAAGTGCTGATTGCCGATTCAGACATCTTGGGCAGTCAGATCTTGGCAGATGTAGGTTAAAGTTGTCCCATGATGATATAAAGGTGTAAAAGAGAAATACTGTAGATAAACTGAGCCAGGTTCAGGGAGACTCCCTTCATACGACGTGTGGTGGAAAATCTGAGAGATTAAAACCTGTGTGAGGAGTGTTCAAGAGGGTGCTGTCATATGACTGGGTAAAGTTTGGTTCCTTTTAAATTATGTGGATAGGGTAATGAAGTGACTGTTTTCTAGCCTTTATAGGCTATGTGTAGTACACTGTACTACAATCATACTGATGGACTCCCACTTCAACGGCTGATCAATGATTCAAGCATGTGATTCTATGAAATACTGGACACCTCCACTGCAGTACAGAAGACACTGAGGCCTAGTAATGCCCACTTACCTTCCGCACTACCAGCTCCGGCCTCCTGCTCCTCCTAGATCTTTTTAGGACTGCACCTGGTGCCCACGGCATGGATCGCTGAGCCCCAAAGGTGGTGCTTGTGGTGGGCTCTGGGTTTCCCCCCTGATTTGGAGCCAACTGGAGTCAAGGGTTCAGCCAGAGCCTGGGGTGCCCCTGGGACTTCCTGCTAGGTCCTCACCCACTAGTGCTACATAATGGGTGACCTAGCCGCAGGGACCCTCTCTCCGTTCCCACTCAGTCACCCCAAGGTGCTCCAAGGCCACTGCTTGAACCACTCCTCCGTTATTTGTGCCTGCTGCAGTATGCCCACCCCACACACTAATTGAGCAACAGAGGAGGCATCCTTTCCTCTACTGGGCTGGTTGGTCCATCCAGACGGTCCCATTTCCTCTAAGGGTGGGTCGATCTAGCCAGAATTACTGGGAGGGATGCTTTAGTTCACTGACCACCCCTTCTTGACTGGCATCAATTGAGGTGGCCCTAGACCCGGCAAGGCATTGTCAGATGTACTGGGGAATCCCTCATTGGAGAGGGACATTGAGGTTCTACTTCTCCATCTGGGTTTTGCACCTGTCTGATGATGGGTGCCCGGGTGATGGGCCTGGGGTTTGTTGCCCTCGGTCTGCGTCTTACGTGCCCTGATGGGACTGTGCATGCTGCCAGTGCCCCTCTCTGCTTGACGAGACTGTTTTGCAATGATGGGCTATCTTGAAACTTAGATCAAATCATTCATGGCCCACTCTTACCTGCCCTCCTCCCTGGCAAGGGACCATCGGGTCCTGGCATGCTACCCCACTTCTTGGGCTCCTACAAGTCCTGTAGAAGCCATGCTCCTACTCTATAAAGACTGGGATGTCATCCTGAAAACTGCCTGTCAAGCCAAAGGGCTCAAAGTAGGCAACCATAAGGTATTGAGTTTTTCAGATTATTCACTGGCAGTTTAACACCATCGGACATCAAGTAGTCCAAAGTCAATAGTCCTATTTCTTTTCAGACTTGTAGGAGGCTTGGGACTGGCTTCAGTGATAGAGCACTTCTTCCCAAGTAGATGCCTCCCGAAGCTGGACGGATCATCCCGCCAGAAGTCGCAGTCATTGCCGCCCCAAACCACCCCGAGGGGAGTGGGGTTTCCCCATTTCTCTTTTTTCCAGCATCCAGGTACAGGATACACAGCGTTTTGCTCTGCAGGCGGCTGCAGCTGTCTGTTCCTTTCCTTAACCGACTTCCCCTATGTGCTCGAGCAGCTTCCCGGAAGATACTCCCTCCTTGTTTCGGCAGAAATGTTTTTGACCTGCTCCCTGTCATTGTTTCACACACTGCAGACGATGCCTTCTGAGTGGGGTTGGGTCTTTACTCATCGATACTGTTTTGGACAACTAGCTAGCTGCTTAATGCCCCTAGCTGGGATATTGCCTCCATTTCTTGGGTTATCATGGCAAATAGGCTGCCTACTTTCTCTTATTTGGGCTCTAGATGGTTTTCTTTAAAGGCCTCCTGGGGGGGAAGGGGGGCCTCCAATAAGCCAATTCTCCTTTCACCCACCATGACAACGCACAATTTATTTGCTACTCCATCTTGACATAGAATATTCAGGGAATACATGTGCCTTCTAAACGTAACCACATTAATTTCAACCTTAAAAGTCATGTATCTCTACATGGCGTCTCCAGCCAACTTTTCTGGCAGACCTCCAAGACAACATCTGTGTGTATTTTGAAGAGAATGATGACACAGCGTCCTCTCCTTTAGTCGAATTGGACCCTCTTTAAAGTGGTGACCTGTAGTCTTTGTATTCATGCACCTATGCTAGCGCGTAAGGCCTGGCTTAGAGACTTAAGCACATGCGAAGGTGAATACGTTAACCGTCACCTCCCTCCAAACCTCAGAAGAGTCTAAGGTCCCTTTCAAGGCTGTCATCCCTTCCTCCTTTTCAGAATACTACTCTGACTAATATAGCATTGGCCCAACACTAAGATTCTGCCACAAGCAGACCTTTTCACTAGTCTCAGATTTCCTCAATCCTGGCAATACTCCAGGACGAAATGGAAGCTCCCATCACCGCCCAGCACATTAATTCGGCTGGACCTAGCTCCTGGATAAACACCGGGCATGGATGGGCTCACAATGAAGTTTTCTAAAACATACCCTCACCTTTTAGCTCCTACACGGACCAGAGCATTTGAGGTCACAGACAAGGAGGGTAGTCACTCCTCCTCTGCTCGTTAGGAATTACTGGTCTCTATCGTTAAGCCGGGCAAAGATCTTCAAGACCTCTCTTCTTACCATCCAATCTCCATTCTTAAATCCAACTAGAAAATCCTTAGTAAGATCCTGGCGGACCAAATTCTACCAGTGTTTTTCCATCTTATTCACGCAGACCAGAATGGTTTTATTCCAGGCCGCTGTACCTCCCAAAACTTAAGGAGACTTTACTCAGTTATGGAAACGGCCCCTACTCTCTGGCCCTATCCACCCATGTAGTATTGGTCCTGGAAAAAGCCTTGGATAATCTATGATGGGACCATCCATTTTATGTATCGCAAGCTTAAAGTTTCAGTCCCCATATGCTGAAAATAATATGGGTTTGATGTACTTCCCCAATGGTTCGGAATCCGACCGGGCAGGCATACCTCTGTCCCGTTCCTGGTTCACTGAGGTACACGATAGGGCTGCCATCTATCCCCACTCCTCTTTGCCCTAGCTAGGAACCCTCTGGCAGTGCGTGCGAGGGAGGGTCGATTGACCTGTGAGATCCCACTACACAACACAACTCATGCTACATGTATGTGGATACCATTTTGTTGTACCTTTGCAATCTTCATGCAGACCTTGCACCTATTAGTCGACTTCTCTCCAACTTTGCTCTTCACGCAGGTTTACATGTCAGATGAAGCAAATCTTGCCTCTTTCCCTTGGCCTCCCTTGTGGCCCTCGATTTAGGGGGAGTCCCCCTTTGTTGGGAAGCCACCTCCTCTCCCTACTTAGGCATCCAAATAAATCACTCTCCCTGAGATCTACTGGACTGTAATCTTACTAAAATGATCTTAGCCCTTAGAATGCAAATAGGTTTTTGGAAAGCTTTGCCCTCATCAGTCACCGGCCCTCTCAAAAATGGTAATGCTCCTAAAACATTTGTACCATTTTGTCAACTTGCTTATTTTTCTCAGTGAGAGGATCTTTTGAGACTTGGTCACTCTTCTTGGGGACCTTATCTGGTGCAACCGGCGATGCAGAGTTGGACGTGCAGTATTTTGGTTCCTGGCTGACTAATTTCTTTATTATCTGGCACCACAACAACAGTGGCTCTCCTGCTGGATGGCAGGAAGGTACCTTTCCGTCCTGTTGACTGAGGGTGCTAACTGGAAAAGCCCCACCTTCTGTAATCTCTTGCTTCCGAATTCTCGCACCCTTCACAAGGTGCCTCGCCTTCTGCAGGTAGCAGCACTGAGGACCTCCTCTAAAAGTCTCCTTGTTAACAAATCATTTTCCTATATGCTCCAGCCATCCACCTCCAGGGGCTCCCCAGATTTCAGGGCCACCACATGGGATGATGAAGTAGTACTACCTTGATGGACTTGCTTCTAGATTGCCAGCTTTCCCCCCCCTCAGCTTTCCCCCTCCCCTCTGTGGTTGGGCAATTGGTACTATAATAAGGTCCGTTTCTCACATATGGCACTCAACGTCATTATCTTCGAGTCTACTGGGCAATCACTGATACAGAGCCTGAGACCCATACCCTGGCACACTCCTTGTATACGTAAGGTACTGGGTGCCAAGCAGTCAGTTGCCTTACAAGGGCTTTATTGAACCAAGTCTCACTCTCTTTGTACACATGGGAAGAGGACTTTGGTAGGGTCCTGCAGAATAAAGAATGGCACAATCCACACAAAGTATTGCATTAGGCCTGCTTTCAGTTAATCGAATACTTTCATCTTGCAAAGGGCCTATCTTTCAACTTTCCAAAATTAATTGGCCCTTGGCTGGGGTTAAAGTGTTGTATGTACAATGTGGAGTGAACAATGCTGATTTTCAACATATGTTATGGGGCTGCCACTCTCCGTCTTCCTTTAGGAGAGGAGTACTCACCTAGTTGTCGGAGCTCTTGGCCCTTTCCCAATCGCTGTCCTGGGAATCTTGCATGCTGGGCATCTTTAAGCACCCTAAAAGTACAAAGACTGTGGTGCACTATTTACATCTAGCGCTCCTGTTGGTGAAGCATGCTACCTCTACCAAATGGTAATACCTTCAGCCTCCATCTGTTCTGCAGTTGAGATGTGATCTGCTTCACTGGGCTGAGGAGATCACACTGGCCCTGTGGAAGCCCCCTTTGTTGCCCTTATATGCATATCAAGGGAATGCCCTAAACATGCCCCATCCCCTAGTACTACCCAGGAGATGAAGTGGTCTCTTTCCACTGGATGAAGTAGTGTCCCCTACCTCTCCACCTTTCCGTGCCTAACCCCTGGAGATGTCCCCAACCCCAGCATTTTCCCACATGATCAGACTAAGTTGTGGTGCCCACACAGCAACCACCTCCCAGCTTCCAGGGACTTAATCCTGCACTATCCTCACTAACAGCTAATCACTCTTCTTACTTCAGCAATACTCCTCAAGCTTACTACTGGCCTACCATTTTTTTCTCTTTTATCACGCCCCTGTTGTTTTTCTTGGACCCCCATAAGTTAAGCGGATACCTTTCGACCTGCCCTTGTACGGGTCTGCACCATCGCTCTTGCTACAACATACCTGGCACCACACCACAGCTCCTATCCGGAAAACGACCTTTACAGCGCGGTCAAAACACAGCAATACATTTACATTGATGTTTTTACATCGCAAGTCGTTACAACGACTTGCGCTGGATGCCGCTCTAGACTAAGGAAAAGTGTGAATTACTATTCCAACACTTTCCCTACTGTTACGTAGGCTGGAGTTGGAATAGTAAATCATACTATTCCTAAGTCCAGCGCAAGTCGTTGTACCGACTTGCTTTGTAAAAACAGAGATGTAATGTACCGCAATCTAAATGATCGCATTGCATCGTCATACATCCCTCCCATCCAGCCCCCATCTGATGTATTTTTTTGTTTTTGGTTTCCAATCTTGTATATTGACGGGGGCCGGACATTTGGTCTTACAAAGGTTGAAATCATTTAATTTTGACAGTTCAAAGTGAACTTTTTTTCAGGCTGTTGCACTATGTTGGACTAATGTTTTACAAACTCCCAATAAAAAAAACGATTTTAAAAAACGAGCCAGGGAATAGACAAGTGAGACAGGATGTGTGATTACAAAAACACAGTAAACCATTTAGGACAACCAGTACAAAGGAATACAGAGAAAAAGTCTGAGTCCATATGAGGGGTGCAGTGACAGAGAGAGGAGAAATGTATAATTCAGTGGCAGAACCTAATTAGCCGACCAAAATCCTGGGGAAGAGTAGGACTCCAAGTAATTGAGATTAATGCACTCAATGAAAGGAGAAGGTATGTGAGACATCTGTGGTTGCTGCCACTCACCCGAACTGCTTGAACTTGTTGAGCGTGTAAAGTAGGTAATCTGCCAGGATCTCCTCTCCCACCAAGTGGTCCAGAATTGTTCCTAAGAGGTGATAATAGAAAGCAGAACCACTTTTAAAAGGAATGTCTGCAAAGTCCTTTCAAGCAACAAACCATGGCAATTTCAGGAGCCGTTCTAGTTGATTGATTTTTGTGATCAAAGAATAACATTTGCAGTATCTATGTGTGGTCACAAGCGTGCACACTCAGCAATTTTTCCAGTGCGAGGAAGCTGGCTCAGAACCAGCTGCATCCCACCTGAAATACAAATATAATGTATAAAAATGACAAATTCAGTTTAACTACGGGCTAATCAACATTAGCAAAACAAAAGTAATGGTTCTGGGTTAAAGGTATTGAGGACATAAGATGATCAACATCCACTATGGTGAAGTCCCTTAGCAAGATCAAGGGGATAGGTTGGAAAAAGGCACTGTAATGTGAGTAGAATTCTGTTTGATCAAATGCTGATAGTTTTCGGAAGGATCCACACGATCAGTGCTCATGAATCCTGTCACGTGACATTTCTCATAAGGCGGGCTGCACAACTTGCACAGAGGAACAGGGAAAGCATTAATACTTCTGTTATTGACTTCAGAAAAGGTCATGAAGAAAAACTAAAACAAGATTTCTTATATATAGAACTCATTTAATTGCTGATTTCTACTGTGTTAAATTAACTTGAAAAATAAATCCAATGTAATAAACTTTTCTAAAAAATCCTTTTGTGAGCTCAGTTTCTGATACAATGCACTTGTAAAGTTCAGTGCAGGTCCACCGTGCAGACTTGCCTGTGCAACTAGCTGCCGCTGTGCAGCCACACTTCAAAAGTACACCATATTACTTAGATGCCACTAGTGGTGCTGTCCATAATAGGGTCCAGCACTGACTGTTCATGTCCATTTTCCACCCTCCTCCCTTCGGATTGGGTAGCTCCTGCTGATGCATGTCACATGTGAACGAGATCGTTGCTTAGTAAACAGCATTCTTTGTATGTTCAAGAAGAGCAGGCTGTGTTAGTGGGATGGCTTCCATTGTCTTGTTTTGCTGACAAAACCATTTCCCTGCGTGCTTCCTTCACTGACTCCAGTTGACTTGTTCTCTGGTACAAGATTACAGTGAAGTGTTCAAGAATTCGGACACTGTCACTCTGAATGTCCACTTCTATGAATGGATTTCAGGCAATGTGGGCAAAAACTGCTGTAACTTCCAGATAAGATTTACAGGTCATCTATCAAGATTTCTCCCCTTTTCCGAGAAACTCAAGGTCAGTGTCACAGCCAGCAAAACTGTGAAACATCGGCAATGCTGTGGAATTCTCCTTTCCAAGGGCTGAGCAATGACAATAATGTGGTTGAAGAAAAAGTCCCTCCCTATACCAAATGCTACCTAGATATTGGCCTTGGAAAACAATTCTTGTAGCTGGTGAAACATTCCAGCCAGAATCACTACTACATCAGTGTCCACAGTGCACACAAAACAAGACACATTGCCTTGTTGCAGAGCATGTTGTGATGCCTCTTCGTGGTTAGAGGCTGGCATCGATAGGTTATTGACTCTGACCTGAATGCTGTCTCCATTTGTTGTCACTACTTCCTTGCATGGGAGGAATTCACTGCTCTCGATCTTTTCAGCCAGGAATGTGAACAACAGTTTGTTGTCAGTTTGCATCGCACAAGAAGTTGTGCACTGCCCTGGAACCTTTCTTCGCTTTCCTTCTCCTCTTTTCTCTCTGGCAGAGTATTTGATGCTGCCTTTGACATACCTGTCCCAGACGATGCCCACCCATCTCAAGCTATTGTGGTACTGAAAATTCTGGACCCGTGCCATAAACATCGTCGTATCATGACGATGTTGATACCAGCAGACCGAGAATGACTAGTATATCATACACAAGCATTTTCTGCATATTCGAGTGACGAAATCACCCTTTAATTCGAGATTCCGTCCTGAACCCTCAGGTTCCATTTTGTATACGGCAGCCATTTTGTGATTGCCCTCACATAGGTTGGTGACTAAGGCCAAAAACGAGTCTGAAGGACACGCACACCTTTGCGGACTTCTGCACGACCTGGGCAAGCTGACTCCACTGCCTGGGGCCAAACCTGTTCGGTCAGTTCCTCTCCCAGTGGCCGATCAAGATTAGTATCAAGGCACAACATGCCATAAACCTTTCATCGCACACAAACCACGCCTAATCTTACACACACCTGTCTCTGTTCCTTACTTTATGACCTGCTTTACGAGGAGGAGGTGCCCGAATTTATTAGGGGTCCGTCGATATCTGATGAAAATGTTGGGCCTTGCCGGGTGATTTACTGTGGGTTGGACAAACTGAAAATAAGCTTGTCATCATGATGCTGCTTTTTTCTTTGTAGTGAAAATATGTGAATGGTCAACTGTAAAACAAGGAATGTTTGCCTGAAGCATAATATTCTGTATAAAAAGAGAAGGCTGGCTTTGTAAGTGTGAGCAGTCTCCTGAGAATATACACCGTGTTGTACTTCTAGGATACCTGTTACTGGCTGCAGCCAATAAATTCGATCTTTGACTTCACCAAGAAGACTCTGTGTTTCTGTAGTCTGGGACAGGAAGGACTCGAAGTCTTAGGGTGTGTTCCCTGGCACCGCTGGGTTCTTAAATACCCAGTACTTCAGTTGGCGCCCAACGTGGGGCGATTTCAGCTGTACCGGTCCAAGCCAGAGGTTCGTGAGGAGCTTCGTGTGAAAATTCTGGAGGAAGGCCAACCACTTCATCGACCCTTGTATGTCGTTCGTGGTCCGAAAGTCTTTGCTGCGAGGTTCCCCGCGTCCCGACGGCTACGAAGGACTGCTGCCCTGACTATCGCCCTGTCTTGGACCCTTTGATGATTTATAGAGCGAAACGATAGACGAGTCTTCTGGTGACGTCATCGATACCTCAGTTAAGTATAAGTGGAGCGTCTCCCAGTCCTTAGTTTGGTTCTTAGTTTGGGTATCCCCTTGGGATCTTTGATTTGGAACTTGCAAGTACCAAAGCCGAGGGACTCGTGTATTCACGAGGCTATCGTATTTCGATAATCCTTTGAAGTTTGAAGCTAGACTAGTGAGCGAAGATGCCTGGTCTTAGCAGACTTGGAAATTTGTTTTGTTTTGGTTGTAATAGGGATTCCCGATTGGAGGACTCGTGTCCGGTTCCTCCAATTGGAACTCCAACTTATGAACTCTATGTGAAACACGGCGTAGGCCCCATCACATATAATGAAATATGGATCCGATACACCAGGAAGGATGGTGTTTTAAAATGGCCCCAATATGGTAGTTTTGACACAGAGATATTGGATAATCTAGAGGCTAGACTTTTCAAGAAGAAAGCCCGGCCGGCGATGTTTGACTCTTTCCGCCTATGGCGAAAGGAAGCCAAACAGAAAGAAATTAAATTAGCTAAAAGGAATAAAAGAGAAAAGGGTATCTCGATAATGCAAGCTGCTATGCAGTATAAAGATGATGAAGAAGAGCAAGCGAGTGAGCAGTTGCACAGGCAACGTAAAATGGCAATCGATAAATGCTATCCAGTTTTGTCACCTCTCCAGCAAGATGTAGCAAAAGAAATTGAGAAAGACCCTTTAATGTTGCATTTATTGAATTCGCCACCCCCCTCTGCGCAGAGTGCTACTGCACCTCCGCAACCTTTAGTTGTGCAACCTCCGATTATTGTGCCTCAGATTCTTCCACAACCGCCAGCTCCTTTTCAGTTGGCTCCTACTGCTACGGCACAGCCTCCTCAAGGGCCGCTGACTTTGCCACCTGCTCCCCCTGTACTTCCTACAACTTTGACTCCTGCACCGACTACCTCTTCTGATGTTCCTCCTGTTACTGCCTCTGCGTCTGCATCTGCATCTGCTTTGCCTCACTCTGTTTTTCCCCCTGTTCTTTCGTTGACTTCTCCTTCTGTTCGGCAGAGAATGACTGATACAGTTGAGAGTCTTCTGTATCCTCTTTTTGGGGCAACAAGTATGACCCCTGTTTCAACACATAAACAGTTGCGTAGTCAAATGCCCGATTCTAGAGAGCAGGAAACATTGAATTATTTGGCACACAAATGGGTTATAGACCCCACAAGATATGAGCTAGATTCCGTTATGGATATCTACCATCAGTGGGAAGCTCCGAAGCAGAGATACGTTTTCGAGAAAATGTGTGTTTTTCTTTGTGAGGAATTGGAGGAAAATGATTTAGAATGCAATCCGCCTGAGCTGTGTCGTGTACGGTACGAGTTTGCAAAAGGCACAATTGTGGGCTCCGATGTTGAAAAAGCAGTTGCGACATTGTTGTCGTTTAGGTGTGAGGGTGTTTCTCGGTCATTATTTGAACATGACCCCTCTGCTAGGAGAAAAGCGCGACAATATCCGATGAGAGAAGTTCCCCCAGTTTGGAAAGAAGGGGATCTAGCAGCTAAACCTCCTATTTAGCCTCATTTTCAGCGTGTTTGGGTACATGTTCCTAGACATGTTGTTTGGAAATGTGGTTCCACAGCCTTTGTGGGGATTGATTCGTCATACAGACCATGCGCCGGAGTTAGGTGATACATGGGCTAATATTGCTACTGCAGATGGCCGACAAGTTGGTGGTGCTAAACCTGAGCCTTGAGTTGCAGACCTCCCTGGTAAAATTGTTACGTACATGAAGACGTTAATGCCTGCTATGCGAGTGAATTGGGACAAATTGTCTGCATGTAAGCAGAAGAAAGAGGAAACCGTGTCTGATTTCTTCACCAGGTTTGAGGAGACATTTATCGACCACAGTGGTCAAGATATGAGTACAGAAGGTGGTCAATGGTTGTTCGTTGACAAGTTCGTACATAATTTGCTTCCTGACTTGTGTAAAAAAATCGAAAGACTCAGAGAGTTCTTGGGCCGTTTCCTCATCAGCACAGATATTGGCTACTGCACAGTATTATGAAAATAGAGATAAGGACGAAAAAGATAGAGTAGAAAACAAAACTAAAGAGTTAAAAACGAAGGTTCTTTTACAGCAAGCTTATCCGCCTCGTGGTGGCCAGCGCGATTTTCAGCAACCTCAGCAGTTTCAGAGAAACTCGCAAAGGTTCGAGTTTTCTCAACCACGTTTTCCTGTAGGCCCTAATCAGTGTGCATATTGTAAAGAAGAAGGTAATTTTAAAAGTAGTTGCCCTGCTTTGTTACAACGTATGAATGGTGTTTCTAGCGCAAGAGGTCGAGGTGTTCCACAAGCATCTAGAGGTAGAGGACATGGAAATTTCCCCCAGAACGCACGCTCCTTTCCACCTCAGAATTCAATGAATAGTTTTGATCAGCAGAATAACACGTCTGGTAGGACGCCTCAGTACTATGCTGATGACTACTATGCGGAAGATGAGAATATGGAAGGTAATGATTGGTAGGACAGCCATAGACAAAGAGAGGGAGTTGTTTCAGTTCCAGTAGATCAGAGTGGACCTTATGTTGAGGTGATTACATCAGGTGTGTCAGAGCCTTTTCTGTTGGATACTGGTGCTACAAAGAGTTCTATTATGCACTCTAAACTCCCTGGCGCACCTTTGTCTGGCGAAATGAATGTTTCAGTAGGTTTTTCTGGCGCCCCGGTTAGGAACCCGATTTCTAGTCCTATGTCCCTTTCTGTTGGACCTTGTGAATTAGAAGCACCCCTCATTTTGACGACAGGTTGTGGTGAGAACTTGTTAGGTTTGGATCGGTTGAAAAGATTGTATGCAACTTTGTATTGTTCTCCTTCAGGAGTACAACTTACACTGGGTAAGAAAGTGGCCTCCCCAATGTATTTGTCGAAGGATAAACTTCCGACAGAATTGTCTCTTCTTCCTGATATTCTTTGGGCCACTGGTCCTAATGATGTGGGTCTTTTGGAAATACCGCCATATGTTGTGACATTAAGAGCGAATGTTAAAATGCCACGTATTCCCCAATACAAGATCTCTAGTGAAGGTGAAAAAGCGTTGCTAGCGATCATTTATGATTTGATTAAAAAAGATGTAATTGAGGAGACAAGAAGCAACGTTTGCAATAGCCCGGTTTTGCCCGTTTTGAAGCGTACTGACCCTTCTCAGCCACCTGTTTACAGGTTTGTGATTGATCTTAGAGAGGTGAACAAAATCGTTGTAGTTATCAAGAAGAGGAGAGGGTGATCAATAGATCCGCAGGGCACTCGTTACCACTCAAACAAGTGGAAGGTCCAGTATCAGCCTGTGCCCCCACCAAGTCAATGTAAACAAAAAGGGTAGCTGAACCGTTCCTGGTAGAGAAGAAGCTGTGTATTAGGCGTGACCATGGGTCTCTTTGACGGAGATCTTTTCTTTCAGCAGCCTTATGGTGAAGTGCGGGTATGTGGGCAATGGAGTAAGAGAACTAGAAGGTGATTAAAATGTAGTAGGGGGTACCAAAAAGTACTACTTTATTCTCCGTCAAAGAGCCCCTCTTTGAGGTGAGCCCGTCGGGGATTGCACCGCCTCCCCGACGAGGAGCAACGCCGATGATGAAGCATGACACCCATCCGGGTGTGTGAGGCAAATATTTCCAACAAAATGGATGCCCAAGGGTGCCACATACACACCCATGGTCACGCCTAATACACAGCTTCTTCTCTACCACAAAATCGTTGTGCCACAATTTCCAGTCGTTCCTGATATCACTGCCCTATTGACTATGATTCCAGCTTCTGGAACTTGGTTCTCGGTGATTGGCTTGAAGAATGCTTTCTTCAGCATCCCGATTGCCGAGGAGAGCAGGGATATTTTCGGCTTCTGTTTAGGAGGACGAAGCTTCCGGTTCAAACGCGCTCCCCAGGGCTATTGTGAGAGTCCATCGATATATAGTCAGGCTTTAAAAACACAGCTTGACACAATTGTTTTACCTGATGGCGCTACCCTTATTCAGTATGTTGACGATTTACTAATCGCTGCAGATACTGAGGAAATTTGCAAAGAAGCAACGTTGTCATTGTTGCGTCATTTGTCTGATTTACATCACAAAGTGTCGCTTTCAAAGTTACAATATTGACGACAAGAAGTGACCTACTTAGGTCATCTCTTGTCGAAGGAGGGAAGGAAACTGACCCCATAAAGAATTCAGGCAATTGCAAAATTGAGTGTGCCAAGGACACAGAGAGAAGTGCGCGCTTTCTTAGGCATTACATCCTATTGCAGACAATGGATACCGAATTTTTCTTTACTGGCCAAACCCTTGGGGGCATTGACCTGTAAAGATACACCGAATCCCCTTCCATGGTCTGAAGATTGTCAGGAAAGTTTTTTCGAATTGCGTGATGCATTGTGTTCGGCTCCTGTGTTGGGTACCCCCGACTACAGTAAACCTTTTACACTGTATGTCCATGAGAAAGAAGGTTGTGCATTGTCAGTGTTGACAAAGTCTTTTGGGGACAAGCAACGTCCATGCGCGTATTTTTCGTCGACTTTGGATCCGGTAGCTAGAGCGTTGCCGAGTTGTTTGAGAGCCACAGCGGCAGCAGCTGTTTCTATTCGGCAGTCTGCTGGGTTAGTGATGAATAATATGTTGATTGTAATGGTTCCACATGCAGTGGACATTTTGTTAAACAGGACCAAGACACAGCACTTAACTAGTCTAGTCTAGTCTAGTCTGGATATTTGTATTGCGCAACATATCACATCCCAAGGGAGTCTCATGGCGCATGCGGGCAGTCCTGGAAGGAAAAGATGAGTCTGAATGGGATTTTAACTAAAGAGCCATGTTTTCAATTTTTTGCGAAAACTCATGAGTTCAGTAGTTGTGCGTATGTCTAGGGGGAGTTTGTTCCATAGGGATGGCGCCATAAAGGAAACTAGTGCTCGATTGTCAGGTTATGAGTTGACATTTTTAGCGAGTCATGTGCACATAAAAAGATGCAACACGTTGAATACAGCTACGTTGTTGACGATTGTAGCAGAAACAGATGTTTTTGAACAGCATGATTGTTTTCTTAAAACAGAGGAAGAAACGAAAGGGAGAGTAGACCTCAGAGACACTCCTCTTGTTGAGTGTGATGGTACCTTATGGGTGGATGGTTCATGCTTCAAGCTTCCGAATGGTGATACGACTGCAGCATACGCTGTTACGACTTTGCATACGATTGTTGAAGCTGCACGTATCCCACATAATTCAGCTCAAGCAGCAGAGTTGATTGCACTTACAAGAGCGTGTGTGTTGTCAAAATGAATGAAAGTGACTATATATACTGACAGCCAGTATGCATTTGGTGTGGCCCATAGTTTTGGACGATTGTGGAAAGAACGTGGGTTCCTGACTTCGCATGGAGCCAAGATTCAGCATGGTCAGTTGGTGAATGAGCTTCTCGAGTCACTTACGTTGCCCTTGCAAGTTGCGATTGTAAAATGCAGTGCACACAAGAAGGTGACTGATGATGTTGGTCGTGGAAATGCATTTGCTGATGAAGTCGCAAAAGAAACAGCGAGGGATGTGATGAGCCGAATGTATGTTGCAGGCCCTGCGAGATGGGTTGGTGACATTGGAATGTGTGAGGATACGATAGAGAGTGTGAAATCTATTCAAGCTGAAGCTACAGAGAAAGATTTGAGTCTGTGGAGAGAGAGTACGGGTAAATTGGATGCAAATGGTTGTTGGATTGAATTGTCAGAACTTCAGCGATGGTTATTACCCGATGCATATGTGCTTGCAGTGGTTACAATGGCCCATGGAATGGCTCACATCAGTGTGAAAGGGATTTGTAAGTTGTTGGCTGCAGTATGGCAAAATGCTAGAATTCCTAAGTGTGCAGAGAATGTGGTCAAGAATTGCATGGTGTGCTTGAAATACAATCCTGGTAGTGGAACCCCAACTCCAGCTGGTCATTTTGCGCCTCCAACGTATCCGTTCGAGGTTTTGCAGCTGGATTTCAACCACATGGAAAGGTGCAACAATTTGAAATACGTACTCGTTGTTGTTTGTGACTTTTCAAGATGGGTAGAAGCATATCCCCTGAAGGACAACACTGCCATGTCCACAGCTAAAGCCCTTGTCAAAGAGTTCTTCCCTAGGTTTGGAATGCCGAGAATGGTCTGGAGTGACAATGAAAGTGAATTTGTGGGTCGAGTGATGAAGAAAGTATGTGAAGGGCTAGGTATCCAGGAAAAATTCCACGCTGCAAATCACCCCCAATCAGCTGGACTAGTAGAGTGCTATAATGGCACGCTAAAACTAAAATTGGCCAAAATCCAAGCGAGCTCTGGCCTTAAATGGCCTGACGCTCTGCCTTTGGCACTCCTATCAACCAGAATGACTGTGCATTCGCGAGTGGGACTTAGTCCCTATGAAATTGTGTTCGGCCGTCCGGCCAACATATGGGGAGTGCCTAGGCCGACAAAATTCTGTGAGATCGAACACCCTGTACTGCTTGATTATTTGTATGAATTGACGGCTAAATTGCGTGTTTTACACCAACAGGTTCACGATACTCTGCCTCAGGTCTCTGAAGCTCCAGGACATCCTATTACTCCTGGATCCTGGGTGTTGGTCAAGAATTTTCAGCAGACAAAGAATGACCAGCCCCGTTGGACCGGCCCCCACCTAGTTCTTCTCTCAACGAGATCAGCCGTTCGAGTGGAAGGAAAGAAAAACTGGATCCACGGCTGTTGGACAGGCCGCATGGTCGGGCTGCCCCCCCTCCCCGCAGTAGGACCTGGACCCTGGCTCTCCCTGCATCCCCAGCCAGAGTCCCTAAACGACCACCCGAAGTACCCTGCAATCCCTCCACTACAAGACACCAGCCCCGGACCCAGCTGGCCCGGGTCACCATCCACACCACGACATCGAACCGGCCGCCATCTTGGGGCACTGCAGCACGAGGCCGCGTGGCCTCAACTCGACCCTAACCCTGGGCCCGGCCGGCCCCGACATCGGGGCACCAACCTCCCCCCAGGAGGCAGAGTGACCACTTGGCAAATCAATGGGAGAAGGAATCGTCAACGGCTCCCCTCCGCCAGGTGTCGATCACCCCCGGCCGCCCTGGGCGCTGGCTCCACCCCCCTGCTGGGTGTCTGGACTCCCTCATCCCGGACCTCCCGGCCCCCAGGCGCGAGGGTCCGGACATCAAAGGGGACCAGACCTATAACTGGGGCAGTGCCAGACCAGGAAGGCAGTTGTATCCTGGAGTCGAGAGACCCGAGAAGAACTCATCCGTGACTGGCCTGCTGGCGCTGCCGCGGCCCTCTGCCTCGTGAAACCATCGTCTTGGCCTGCTGGCGCTGCCGCGGCCCTCTGCCTAGGGAAACCATCTTGGCCTGCTGGCGCTGCCGCGGCCCTCTGCCTCGTGAAACCATCGACTTGGCCTGCTGGCGCTGCCGCGGCCCTCTGCCTTGTGAGACTACCATCTTGGCCTGCTGGCGCTGCCGCGGCCCTCTGCCTCGTGAAACCATCGACTTGGCCTGCTGGCGCTGCCGCGCCCCTCTGCCTTGTAAGACTACCATCTTGGCCTGCTGGCGCTGCCGCGGCCCGATCCACAGACCCTCCAGCTCGAGGATTGTGAGCTCGCCCCTTACCACTACCTGTACCGATCCGGTACCAAGACTGTCCCGCTACCCCCTTTCCCTACAGAGACTAGAAGTGAGAGGACCCCCGGGTCCGAGATATCCTGTATCGCTGATATCCTTGCCTTAAGAACCTTATATAAAGCATTGAACTCGACTTGGTGTGGTGCCTGTTTGTGGGGAGGGAGGTAACTTGTCTGTACGATCACCGGAGACGGTCCCCCTCGGGGATCTCTCCCTCAGTACCCGGCCGACCCTCAGGGTCCCCGTCTAACATTGGTGGCCAGCGACGGGATCCGAACCTACGCATAATCGTACAGAAAGTCACCCGACCCACGACACACGACCACCATGACAACAGAGAGCGGAACAACGGAGAAATTCCAGATGGAAAAATTGGAAGACTACAACCACCGAGAACTGAAGCAATATTGCATGGAACTTGGTCTCCCAACCACGGGTCTGAGTACGAAGGAAGACTTCAAACGAGCCCTAGAAGCCTGGGCGGAAACGGGTACGGCCGTACCCCGAACACAAACGACCGAAACGAGCCCCGCACCAACTAAAGAAAGAGCGGGTCTCTCCCTGGAAGAGATCCGAGAAAGAGAAAAAACCAGACTCCACGAATTAGAACTAGCCCGACTTCGCTTGGATGGAGAACTCAAGCTGGCCGAACAAAAAATAACCCTGGAACACTTACGGCTCAAGGAAGAGCGAGAAGACAAGCAAAGACAGAGAGAGCTAGAGGAAAAGAAACTAGAATACGAACATGAGCGCGATCTCAAAGCACTGGAGATCCAGAAACAGAATAAAGACCTCGGGCTCCCCGAACGACCGACCCCGTCTGCCTCGACCGAACCCAAGGTTCACATCCCCAAAGATGTCATCCGGGAATACCACAAGAACGATGATATACAGCAGTGGTTTAAAGCCTATGAGGTGGCAATGACCTCCCACCGGATTCCCCGAAGCGATTGGGGAGCCGGATTATGGGGGAGGTTTGTCAACGAAGGGCGGGACGCCCTGCTGCAACTCCCGGACCAGCTGATGACCTCCTACGACCACATGAAGGCCGCCCTCCTCACTCGATACGGGCTCACACCTGAGATGTACCGCCAACGGTTCCGCGACTGCAAACGGATTCCGGGTACAACTTGGGTGGAGTACGTGAACTTTTTTAGCCGAGCCTTCGAGGGGTGGATCAAGGGCAACAAAGTAACCACCTACGAACAACTCTTTGACCTTATCGTATGGGAACACCTGTCGAACAACTGCTTCGTGGAGCTCCGGCAACACCTCCTGGACAGTAAGCTAACCGACCCTCGACAACTCGCCGTCGAAGCCGACCGGTGGGAAAGCACCCGAGTTGGCCGGAACGCACCCAGCGAATTATCCAGACCGTATCGCCCCCGAGGGGGAGGAGGGAGTCAGGGTCGGGGGAGAGACCCCGGCCCCTCGTCACCCCCCAGAAACCCCTCGACCCCGGTTGGCCGAGGAAGCCCTGCCGTCCGGGCCGGTTTCCGGGCCAACATTACGTGCCACAGGTGCCAGCGACCCGGCCACTACGCCAGTGATCCCAACTGCCCAAAGAATCCGAACACTACCCCCCGCCAAGTTGCAGCGGCGGCCCTAGGGGAAGAACTAATCCCGGAGGACCAAGAAGAGTACGAGGCCGATCCCTCTGAATGGGCACCCGCCGCCATGGCACTGGTCTGCTTAGGGGAGAGAGACATGATTCCGCGGGCCCCCCTTCCCGCCAACACCCAGAAGTACGGTCAATGGGTCAACATTAATGGCCGCCGGGCGGAAGCCCTCCGCGACACCGGGGCCAGTGTAACGGCGGTCCGACGCCACCTCGTCACTCCCGACCAAATCTTGCCGAACATTCTTTGCCCTGTCCGATCAGCCGACAACTCCGAAAGCCTATGCCACATGGCCTGCGTCCCCTTCGAGTGGGGAGGAGTAACAGGGATGTTAAAAGTAACTGTCCGCGATGATGCCCCCGTGGACTGCCTCCTAGGAAACGACCTTGAAAGCTCTCCATGGGCAGCTGTCGAACGGAGGGAGCACCTGGGGATGCTTGGCCTCCCCGAATGGGTCTGCGTCACGACCCGGTCCATGACCGCCCGCGCGGTCCCAAGCCCAGAAGAGCCCGAGTGGCCAGAACCTCCTCCCGCGCTCATCCCAGAGGAGGCCACCCCAGGAGCCAGTCCATTGACCCAAACCGAAGAAGGATCCGACCAGCTTCGGGGCGTCCCTGACCTGGCACAATGACGGCAGGAGGGAGGCCCCACGCAGGAACAATTCCGGGCCGAACAGAAAACCTGTCCCTCTCTCGAAGGACTCCGGCAGCAAGCCCTGGCCCAGAGCACCGGGGATACCTCGGGGGCCCACTGGATCTACTGGGACCAAGACCTGCTCTACAGCGAGCAGAAAGTGGCGGAACTAGGGGCCAGTCGGGTGCTGGTGGTGCCCCTTCGCTTCCGAGACTTCCTCCTGAACTTAGCCCACGATGTCCCCCTTGCCGGACACCTGGGGCAGGATAAAACCTACGACCGCCTGGTGACCCATTTTTTCTGGCCCCACATGCGAAAGGATGTCACCAACCACTGCAAGGCCTGCCCCACCTGCCAGGCCAGCGGAAAAAGTGGCCGAAAAATCAAAGCACCATTGCAACCCTTTCCTGTCGTCACCACCCCGTTTGAACGAGTGGGAATAGACATCGTGGGGCCCCTCGACCCTCGAACAGCCCAAGGACACCGGTTCATCCTGGTCCTCGTAGACCACGCCACTCGCTATCCCGAGGCCATCCCTCTTCGGACGGTGACGGCCCCCGTGGTGGGCCGGGCCCTGATGGGGATCTTCTCCCGGGTGGGGTTCCCCCGGGAGGTCGTCAGTGACAGGGGCACGAACTTTATCTCCAGATATATGAAGTCTCTTTGGCAACAATGCGGGGTCACCTACAAATTCACGACCCCCTATCACCCGCAAGGAAACGGACTGGTCGAGAGGTTCAACCGCACCCTCAAGGGGATGATTATGGGCCTAGAAGAACCCCTTCGACGCCAGTGGGACGTGCTACTTCCCTGCCTCCTGTTTGCCTATCGGGAGGTCCCGCAGAAGTCCCTCGGCTTCAGCCCATTCGAACTCCTGTACGGGCACCCCGTCCGGGGCCCCCTCAGCCTAGTCAAGGAAGGTTGGGAGCAGCCTCCCCAGAAAACTCCCCCGGACATCTACAGGTACCTCCTGGCTCTCCGCAACCAGACCCGGCAGTTCCGAGACACCGCCAAAGCCAATCTCGAGGCCAGTCAGGAGGACATGAAGAGGTGGTACGATCAGCACGCGTCCTCCATTGAGTTCGAACCGGGACAACAGGTCTGGGTGATGTCCCCGGTTGAACCCTGTGCACTCCAAGACCGATGGTCCGGGCCCTTCAAGGTAATCGAACGCAAAGGGCCCGTCACCTATTTAATCGACATGGAGACTGCCCGGAACCCCCTACGGGTCCTCCATGCCAACAGGCTAAAACCCCATTTTGTGCGATCCGAGCTCAGCCTCCTGATGGCTACCGATAATGGGACAGAAGAAGACTCCGAACCCCTTCCGGACTTACTGAGGGCCTTCGAGCAGGATGGCTCAGTGGAAGGGGTCCGGCTCTCCGAGGCCCTGTCCCCGGAGCAACGCCAAGACTGCCAAACGCTCCTGAGGCGGTTCGCCTCCCTGTTTTCCCTCACCCCCGGAGTCACCCCCTGGTGCCTCCACGATGTGGACACCGGGGACAGCCCTCCTATCCGACACCGGGCATACCGCGTACCAGACCGGGTACGAGCCTGCATCCAGACCGAGGTGTCCAAAATGCTGACCCTGGGAGTGATCGAACCCTCAGACAGCCCCTGGGCAAGCCCAGTCGTCCTGGTTCCCAAGGCGGCCGCCCCGGGCGTTGCCCCGGAGCTCCGGTTCTGCGTGGACTATCGGGGGCTGAATGCAGTTACCAGGACCGACGCTCATCCCATCCCCCGGGCCGACGAGCTAATTGACCGGATGGGGGCCGCCCGCTACCTGAGCATCTTCGACCTAACAGCGGGCTACTGGCAGATCGGCCTCACCCCTCGGGCCCAAGAACGATCCGCCTTCTCTACCCCAGACGGGCACTACCACTTTAAAGTCATGCCCTTCGGCATGAAAAACGCCCCGGCAACGTTCCAACGGCTGGTGAACCAGGTACTGGCGGGCCTGGAAGACTTCAGCGCCGCCTACCTGGACGACATTGCTGTGTACAGCCACCAGTGGACCGACCACCTCCGCCACCTGCGGGAGGTTCTACACGCCCTCCAGCAAGCCGGGCTCACCATCAAGGCCAGCAAGTGCCAGGTTGGCCAAGGGTCCGTGACCTACCTGGGACACCAAGTGGGAAGCGGGCTAGTGGCTCCTCTCCAACTCAAGATTGCTGCCATCCAGGCCTGGCAACCCCCTACGACCCAAACGGAGGTCCGGGCCTTCCTGGGGCTCACCGGATACTACCGGCGGTTCGTGAAGGACTATGGCAGCATCGTGGGGCCCCTCACAGAGCTCACCTCCAAAAAGGGCCCCAAAACCGTCAACTGGACCCTGGACTGCCAATCGGCCTTCGAGAAACTAAAGACCGCCATGTGCACGGCCCCCGTGCTCCAGGCTCCCGACTACAGCCGGGAATTCATTGTGCAGACGGACGCCTCCGATCATGGTGTGGGGGCCGTCCTCTCCCAACTCAACGCCGAAGGGGTCGACCATCCGGTGGTCTTCATCAGCAGACGCCTCTTGCCCCGAGAACAGCGCTGGAGCACCATTGAGAGAGAGGCCTTCGCCGTAGTCTGGGCACTCAAGAAGCTCCGGCCGTACCTCTTCGGCACCCACTTCCGGGTGCAAACAGACCACCGACCCCTGCAATGGCTGATGCAAATGCGGGGGGAAAACCCGAAGCTGTTGCGCTGGTCCATCTCCCTGCAGGGGATGGACTTCACGGTGGAACATCGTCCAGGCCAGGACCACGCCAACGCCGACGGCCTGTCACGCTTTTTCCGCCTCAGCGAGGAGAGTCCCCAGGAAGATGGCTGACTCTCCCCGCCTTCAGCTGGGGGGGACGCATGTTGGACAGGCCGCATGGTCGGGCTGCCCCCCCTCCCCGCAGTAGGACCTGGACCCTGGCTCTCCCTGCATCCCCAGCCAGAGTCCCTAAACGACCACCCGAAGTACCCTGCAATCCCTCCACTACAAGACACCAGCCCCGGACCCAGCTGGCCCGGGTCACCATCCACACCACGACATCGAACCGGCCGCCATCTTGGGGCACTGCAGCACGAGGCCGCGTGGCCTCAACTCGACCCTAACCCTGGGCCCGGCCGGCCCCGACATCGGGGCACCAACCTCCCCCCAGGAGGCAGAGTGACCACTTGGCAAATCAATGGGAGAAGGAATCGTCAACGGCTCCCCTCCGCCAGGTGTCGATCACCCCCGGCCGCCCTGGGCGCTGGCTCCACCCCCCTGCTGGGTGTCTGGACTCCCTCATCCCGGACCTCCCGGCCCCCAGGCGCGAGGGTCCGGACATCAAAGGGGACCAGACCTATAACTGGGGCAGTGCCAGACCAGGAAGGCAGTTGTATCCTGGAGTCGAGAGACCCGAGAAGAACTCATCCGTGACTGGCCTGCTGGCACTGCCGCGGCCCTCTGCCTCGTGAAACCATCGTCTTGGCCTGCTGGCGCTGCCGCGGCCCTCTGCCTAGTGAAACCATCTTGGCCTGCTGGCGCTGCCGCGGCCCTCTGCCTCGTGAAACCATCGACTTGGCCTGCTGGCGCTGCCGCGGCCCTCTGCCTTGTGAGACTACCATCTTGGCCTGCTGGCGCTGCCGCGGCCCTCTGCCTCGTGAAACCATCGACTTGGCCTGCTGGCGCTGCCGCGGCCCTCTGCCTTGTAAGACTACCATCTTGGCCTGCTGGCGCTGCCGCGGCCCGATCCACAGACCCTCCAGCTCGAGGATTGTGAGCTCGCCCCTTACCACTACCTGTACCGATCCGGTACCAAGACTGTCCCGCTACCCCCTTTCCCTACAGAGACTAGAAGTGAGAGGACCCCCGGGTCCGAGATATCCTGTATCGCTGATATCCTTGCCTTAAGAACCTTATATAAAGCATTGAACTCGACTTGGTGTGGTGCCTGTTTGTGGGGAGGGAGGTAACTTGTCTGTACGATCACCGGAGACGGTCCCCCTCGGGGATCTCTCCCTCAGTACCCGGCCGACCCTCAGGGTCCCCGTCTAACAACGGCGTACACTGCAAGAGGGTCCCTTTGCCTCTGCCGTACGACCGATGGGTCCAGGAGGGTGTTGCTGACTCCGAGACTGAGACTGTGCCCCGTTTTCTGCCTTTCAGCGATGCACGTGTAAAAGGAACAATTTCTGGAAGTGAAAGTGACAATATTTTGCAAGAGGCTGTGCCACCGTCAATCCGATTGGACACTACAGAGCCTGAACCCTTGTTCCAAGACCAGACATTACCTGGAAAAAGACGCTATAACCTGAGGCCGAGAACTATGGACTAATAAAAAAAATTCCTTTCCTTTGCTATTTTTGAAAGTGCAGCTCTCTCATCTGAGAAACTTTTTTATTTTTGTTTTTCGAACCACCATCCGGGTTCAGCTGTAGGGTCGCGGTTGCCGAAGTCTTTGGAGTGCAGCCAAAGACGTTAGGTCAACGGTTCTGGTTGGTCTAAGGGAGTTGCCCTGGACTGACAGAAGCATTCCTTAGCATAGAACACCCTACCATCGCGAGCAGCAATTAGAGAGGATGGAGTTTTTCGAGATGGAGAGATCTGCCATAGAGATGAACTTTAAAGCTAAAATATGTAGAATGATGACCAAGAAAAGCTTTTTGATATTATGCATTTTTATGTTGTTCAGTGTAATGATGTTTTTAATAGGATATGTTTTATTCTCTTTTCGAGTGACATTTGCACCCACTACACAGCCCATACCTCCTCCCTCTACTGTTTCCTCACATTCTTTTCACCCTTTTCCTGAACAGGAGTCCGTTAGGAGATTAGAGTTTATTAATAACTCCTTCGTTCAGCTTTTGCACCAACACCAATTAGTAATGAACACGACTAACTGTTGGGTGTGTGGTCTTATGCCTCACACAACGGATAAAGGTATCCCTTATCTGGTCCTGCCTTTCAGCCATAATGGTTCTGTGTGGGCATACAGAACGATGTTCATTTATGCACATGAAGTCCACCCCCCACCGTTCTGAAAAAGATAATCCAAAGAATAGTGCTCTAGTTAAGGGTATAGTAGATATGATTAGGGAAGATACTTCCTATGAGACTATCCAGAGAGATGAGACACTAGCATATATCGGATGGAACGTGACTGGATATGGAGTTACTCTGAGTGAAAAACAGCGAGCTAAGAGATCCTCCCCGATTTGGATTGTACCCCATCAGGGTCACCTATGTCTGCAAGGTAATGGCAAGAATCCCAGAGCTCAGTTAGGAAAAAGTATCTGCACTGAAACATATGTCTTTGCATCTCGGACTTCCCCTTCATTCCTAGCAGCTAAGGGTACCTATTTCATCTGTCATGATAGAGCCTACACATGGTTGCCCCCTGACTTCTCGGGCACATGTTTTGTTTCATTCCTGTTGCCTCCCACCTACACAGCTGCGGCAGATTACCATAAGACAAGGATAGTTAGAGGCGTCTTCAGTAAAGAAGACACTGCAGGACAAGAATTTGGAGACTTCTTTAAGGGTTTTCTGCCGTTTTGGGGACCTATGGTTAACAGTAGGAACATAAGGCAATTGACGAGAGTGGTTGAATCCACCGTAGTTGAAACTGGCGGTGCCCTTAGTAACTTGACTGCTGAGCTCCAGTCGGATCGCCTTATGACCCTTCAGAACAGGGTCGCGTTAGACGTCATACTTGCAGACCGAGGTGGGGTATGTAAAGTGATCCAATCGAGTTGCTGTGTTTTCATTCCAGATAACGCTCCAACAGTGTACCAGGCCATCTCCAAACTACATATGATCTCTGAATCCATTCATGTGGATAAAGGAGATTGGTCGTTGATAGGGTGGTTCTGGGAACTGTTATCAGCCTGGGGATGGAAGATTCTGATGGTCATTGGGATGATCTTAGCCATTCTTTTCCTGTTCTGTCTGTGCGAACAGTGTGCTCCTGCTATATGTGGCCTCTGTGCTACATCGTGTGTAAGGAAACCTGTATCGAGGGACGAGCTAAGTAATAGGATGATGCTACAGCAACATCTCAATGACTTTATGAATATAGACCTGGACTCAGATTAGCATGAGTATAGGTTATTGCCTATGTAAGGGCAAAAGGAGGGTCTGTGGTACTGAAAATTCTGGACCCGTGCCATAAACATCGTCGTATCATGACGATGTTGATACCAGCAGACCGAGAATGACTAGTATATCATACACAAGCATTTTCGGCATATTCGAGTGACGAAATCACCCTTTAATTCGAGATTCCGTCCTGAACTCTCAGGTTCCATTTTGTATACGGCAGCCATTTTGTGATTGCCCTCACATAGGCCGGTGACTAAGGCCAAAAACGAGTCTGAAGGGAGTCCTGACACCGTCAGTTAAGAAGGAGGTGCAAAACAGCAGCACCATCGAACACTTTCACATCAAAGGAAGTTGGCACATCTGTCTCAGCTGTTTCTTCTAAAGACACCAGCGCAGGTGCATTATGCCGAATATTTGACTCCGTTGATAGCTCTCCTTTATCTCGTTCTTCCAAGCTGACCAACAATGCAATTGCATCTTCGATGTCATTAAATTCAAGTAGGTTTTGGGCTTTTTTCTATGATGTCTTCACCAAACATGTCATTAGGTCAAATTTAATCCGAAAACAAAGTTTGCGTTTATCAGACAGGAACGGTGGAAATGGGCGGTTTTCATGACTGAAGAAAGTATTCATATCACACTCCCGGTGTTGTGCGACGATGTACAGTCTCGAGAAGAGGTTGACATCTGTCTTCAGACTTGCAATCTTGTATGCTTGTTTGCCGTGGATTTTCAGAGCAGGAGGCTTGAACAATCTGAGGGATTTCTTCTCAATTCGGTCTCGAATAGACCTTTCACAGTCAATGAGGAAGACTTGCAGTAGTCTTTGCACTGTTGTTCGTCAAACTCTTCGATTGTATGCATTGTATCACTACAGACTGCTTGAGGACACCATGAGAATCCAAAGTCAGCAGTTCTTCAGTTACATTTAGAAAAGGATTGCCCATTTCCCTGATAATCTCTGTAAGTCAGTACCTGTTGCTTGAAGCTCTTCTCTGTTGCGAGGCCTTCTTCATGGTGACAATGCTTTGCATTTTCCAGGCTACAACAGTTTTTAAACTCTGTGAGCAGATGTGCTTGTTCAGGACCTACTAGCATCCACATTCTGAATGCAGACTGGTTTTCAGTGAGTCCAACTTCCCCACCAAAACCCTTGGCCAGCTCATTGTTCTGCTCATTAGCTTGATCAATAAGCATGGCTGAGAACTTATTTGTTGTCTTACGAACAACCCAGAGGCCACGTTTTAGAAATTCTTCCAAGATGGACGGAAGCAGGTTCTTAATGCCTCGTATATGGATAGGGATCCAGCGGGCGTAATTATGATGGTCCAAGGCAGAGATGAGAAGCAGGAAAGGCTGACCATGCCAGACTGTCTCCATTGTTTTAGCTTATCCTTCTCAATCAGTTGGAGAGAAGAGGATTCAATACACAGTTCTAATGCTTCATTGCTTCCACCAAATCTCCCATGACTACCTTTGTCATGTTGATTTTGGCACCTCAACTGTGGATTCTATCAGAGCTACAGCTGGTACCGTCGTAAAGCAGTCAGGCAAAGATATGTTCTTTCGCTGAAGAAAGAGTGATAGCTTCTCTGTTCTGTCCTGGGTTTGAGACTCAAGGTTTCTGAAACATGCTGATCCCTGTGCCATGGAAAGAACCCTTGGCAGTGGTGCTAGAAGGGTTGTGATCCAGATTGTCTATCGCATCAACTGTGAAAAGCCCAGTGCGAAGCTTAGATGGGCACACAACTCCTCTCTGTGCTTTCTGGGAAACAGCCGTTGGTAGCTGATTCTCCACTTGAAGAGCACGGTGGTAACTGATGCTAATACCCAAACGGTGCAGATGAGTTATCAATTTTCTTGACCACGTCAGGGTGTGCACATTCAGCCCTATGTACAACTGAAGTGGACATTAAAATGACAAAAAATGGCGAGACTGTACCACAGATTTTGTTCTCTTCTTGCAGTTGAACATGATTGTTCTGGAGACATTAAGAGTTTCCTGGGATTCATACAAAGTTGTTGATGCCAGACCCATTCAACAACATTGAAACAAACATTTGTAATGTCGATGGCACAGAGTTATTTCAACAGTTTAGTGGGCAGGTGGCATTAAAGTGAAATCCATCAGATTCCAAGGTTTCTTCTCGAATGATATTGGCAGCTTTTGCAAAATTGGCTGCATCACCTTTATAATGTCAAAGCATGTTTCAGCATTTGCTTCATGTCTTGGTTGAACATAAGCACAACATGCTTTCTCCATTTGGCCCTGTGGAAAGTAGCCAGGATCCATTTTCTTTGTTGACCTCCGTCTGAACTCTAGGTGCCATAAGACGATCTGCATACTTGTGACACAACTCAAACAGCTTGAAGCAGGAAACATTGTCTTCCACTGAGTTTATTATGAAGTTGCTAAGTTCAATAAAATCCTGTACCTCTATCTTCTTTTTTTCCATCTGATCTCCATCTGCGTTTTTTCTTTTTCTCATGAGTGATAGATGACGGTTCCGGAATACAGTGAGGCAATTAAGGTGGTACACACCATCTATTGCTACAACATCTCCAGCAGCTTGTCTCGCTACGGTCAGTGGCCATATGTCTCATTCTTATTAGCATCAAGTGGCACAAACTCATGAAGGTCCTCTCACATGCTGGGCATAAGATACAGATCTTGTTTGTGACAGGAGCTTGTCTTCTGCACATTCATTGGATGGTGCTGCATCTTCCAAATCTGTTTTTTTTCTGAGCTCTTAACAACTTGTTCAAAGTTTCATGACAAGATTTATGATAACTAGCTTGATTAAATCCTCAACAGTTGTTGCTTATTTTAAATGTAAAAAAAGAACCAGTAATAGAGAATAAAAAGGCAAGAGGGCTTTTTTGGAGAAAGCACGACCGATGGATGCGGCCAGAAAATGCTGAATATATGGTATCAGTTGGAGTACTATATGCTGTAGGGTGGGGGCTATCCAACAACTCAAAGACAGTGAGTCTCTTTAGTTTGTGAACCGTATCATCCCAGTCACCATGTGCGGTATTGTCATGTCCAAGGTGGGGCCTGTCAACCTACACCTCAGGTATCTCGGTTTTAATTTTTACATTTTTTACATTGATGGATCAACAAACCATTTCATGAGTCATAATTGTTTATGATAAAATGTACTGTAAAGGCTAGACTGGCAATTACGGAAGATGTTATGAGGATGGTGACTGCAGAATGTATTGTTACTAGTAATGTACTAGAACTTAGCAGTTTCAGTACAGTGTCACCAAAAAAGTACGTACAACAGATTAATCCAGTATGTGGATTTGCTGATTGGGTTGGGAGGGTACAAGGTGGTGTAATGGTTCAGACTTACTTAGATTTCAATAAAAGATGTAGAAAAACTGGTTTGTAAAGAAGTTGAGCTATCTTGAGGTCGGACACGGGTTTGCACCGCATTAAAGGAGTGGGCTGTAGGAGAAGGTATTATAAATCTAGTAAATAGAATGCGCTCTCTGGAAAATGTTATGTTATGTTGGCAGATTTATATAGCGCACAGCTGCCCTGGGAAAGGGGCGTCCCGGTGCTGATACTGCAGACTGCTAAAGAAATCATGGAGCGAGCGCCAGAGGCCCCTCAAGCAGGGAAAAGATATGTTTTGATCACTTTGCGAAATTGAGCATGATCGTTAATGCTCCTGATGCTCACAGGAGAGAGTTACAAAATGTTAGTAGCAAGGACGCAGAAGTGACCACTATTGTATTTGGTCCTTGTACGTATGCTCTAGTGGAACGTATTTGTACCACTACAAAAGTGCTGGTAGATGAGTTGCGCCTCTTGGCAGATGAAGGCAAAGAAAACACCCAAAATTAAACTCAGTGGGAACCACAAGCCCCCTATAGTGCATTCTCCTATCACAAATGTTACTTTATAGTACATAAAGACCTAATATTCAGCGAATTTAGGAGCAAGTTACTTACCTTTGGTAATGCTCTGTCTGGTGGATATCATGCAACCCCAGATTTCACACCTTTTGAATATCCCCAGCTGCTAGACTGGACCCTCAGAACTACACCAGTTTCTTTCCAGAAACGCTGGTACTAAGGTAATAGTTCCCGAATATTTTGGACGCGCGGCTTGGAGCCCTTAACCTTTTGGCCGTGGCTCACCATTAAGTCACTCTTTTGGGGACGGTGTTGGGGGGGGGGGCCTCTAGTTGTAAGCCCGGCCTTGGGAGTACTGCCATTTTCTCTTGTTTAATAAAAAACGTTAATTGGTTAAGTCAGAAACAATACATTGAACACTCTTCAACACTGGGGTATCCAAAACCCTACTGGGCACTGTGCAGACTGAATGCCTGGCGGATGAAGTAGCACTGGGCACTGTAGTCCCCTCCAGGGTTTGCCAACTGACAAACATAAAGAAATGCCACAGGGACACCTTTTTTACATCCATACCACAGGCAGCCATGAGTAGGCTGTCCCCTGTGCCCGCTGGCAGGGGCCTCGCCGCAAGGACGGCAGGCCTTGGGGGCTCATGATCCCCCCTCCTGGTGGGCACAGCCAGAGTGTTACCTTTCTACCCCGCCCACCACCCTGGGGGTTACTTGGCAGGGCATGGCGCTGATTTATTCCTGTTGCTGGTCACTTTTGCTAAGGCTTTCGGGAGTAGCGTTCCTCTTGCTTTAGCAGGTAAAACGCCTGTCAGGCGCACCATGCGCGTGCACTCGCTCTCCCAGGGTGTGCGACCAAAGCCGATTAGCCCAGACTAGAGGCAGGCAGTGCAATGATAGCTGGTATCTTTCATGCGCACGTATCAGGGCTGGCTGAGCAAGTTCGATGGACCTCTCCTGGCACCCCACAAGAATCTGGGATAAGTAGTAGATTCTTTCAATATCACAGCTCATTCTAGCGAGACACTTTAAAGACTATGCAATGCAGAAATCAATGGTCATTTCAGTGCTGGTCTAAACCCTCAATGCTAGCTTAAAAGCATTTATGGAAACGTATTCCACATTTCCTCTTTTCTAGACACGTACTAGCTTTTGTTAATTAACACTAAGATTGACTCTCTCATCATGCTTGAGCGTTAAAGGAACTAGATATCAAACTTGCAATAAGGATGTACGATGAAGCTCAGGATTGAGGTGTACTGAGAAAGCATGATTGCTATTGTCTGTCTTGCTGTGTGCTTGCAGAGCCATCGGCTAGTTTTGGCAGTGCACCGGGGTGCCACGGCACACAAAATGCCCTTCCATGCTTGGTAGTCAATCACTGTGCCTGCATTCTTTGTTCCACCTCACCCCTTGAAAGGGAAAGAGAGGCTCCATTGCTTTGATCCTACCAGGCTGTCCAGCTTTTATATTGATGGCACAAAAGACCATCGGATAGAAGATTAGCCTTTCATCGTTCCAGGTGTGAAAAAAGTAGAGACAGTACAGATGAGGACCATGGCCAAAAAGCAGTCCCATGAGGTATGAGAGCCAATTCCACCAGGGCCAATGCCTCTACATAGGAGGTGACACAAGGGGTGCCTGTTCTTGACATCTCCAAAGCTGGGACCTGGACGACGGCGCTTAAGTTCACAAGGCATTATTACTTTGACAGCCAGGTCTAGGGGAAAGAACTAGTCTCAAGCTCAGTTCTGCAGGGCTTTTTGATTTTAGTCCATTCCACAGACCCTCCATCTTTGGGAGGTACTGCTTTGGTATATGTTCAAAAGGTGAAAAATCAATGATTAGAAGTATCCTTCAGAAGAGCTAGCTCCTTACCTCTGGTAATGCTCTTTCTGATGGATAATTTATCTACCTGCAGAGTCCTCATTTGCTTTCCACCTCTCCCATTCTGTGGAGTGACCTCTTTACATTTAGAAAAAAGTCCCAAGTTAGGAATCAGCACAGTGTCTCAGACAATTTGTTCTATGCTCCGCATCTGAGGGTGCAGAAAGGGGAAAAATCAGCATGGATGGTTGGCGATTATATGTGGATCTCCTCTATCACTTCCGTGGTGGTATGGAGCCAATTTCGAACTAAATACAATTGCATAGCTAGAGCCAGATGTTTAAAGCAATCGTACAGTGTCACGGTCACCAGATGAGGGGGCCACCATGGACTCAGATACGGCTGCTGTTGTCTGTGCGGAGGGGACCACACCACCAGGAGCCACAGCAGGTCCTAGTGAGCAAAAGCCTCCCTGACATCTGTAGCTGCCTCACGTTCTCCTTCAAATGAACATTATGTTTTAAAAAAGAAAATTGTTCACTTGGGACCCCAACACCTGTAGATGATGTGAGAGTTGTGTTTGTTCCCAACCATACAATTCTAAATTTACCTCCAGCATCGTGTCCCTTTTAATTACGCTATGTGTGAATTACTTGATGTATATGCCGGAAAGTATTAGTCTGATGGAAGGGAAGGGTCTCTACTGTGTCTCCCTGGTCTCAAATATATTGAAAAGTGTACATCTATGTTGTGGGCTTATATGTGGTCTTATTGCTGCTTTATTTTTTTCTTTTCCTTTCATCAATTAAAATTGTTTTAAAAAAGAATGACAATGTGATGGAATGGAATACGATCTTAATGATACGATGGTAGTTGGGGCCCTTGAATAAAAATATGGAGAGAGATTTAATTGTGGTTAATTTTCAATATATGGCTTGTGTGAGATCTTCTTAATTCACAGGCAGGAGGGAGAGCATCCCAGCTCAGGGGTGGTCATCTGACCTTAGAGTTTTTTCTATAAACCACCATTGTCCTTTTCCATGCAAGGTTATTTACAAGCTAAGCCATCGTTTGAAATGAAGAATAGATTTGCAATCCTGTCCGAGATCACTGACTGCCTGGCACTGTGGCCGCAAGCCAGGATGTAGTGTGAGCAGAATACGCGCATTCCCTGCCCATTCAATTGCACTACATCTATAGCAAATGCTAAGGATTTTGAGCTGGAACATAGCGGGCCTTTGTCCCAAGGTACACCTTCCTGACGGGCAGCTGTTCATATGAGACTATAATATTTTGTTGTTTCAGGAGGCCTGGGTTTCCCAGGATTTTGGGATTTGCGTGCTCAGTTTGCCAGCAAAACCATCAGAGCACAGGTGTGGGATTTATCTCTTTGGAGTAATCTATTGTTAGGTGCACTTTTTCAGGCCCTGGAAACACCCGGGAAGAATTTTCAAGCTCTATTCATGTATACAATTCATTTTTATAACAATGATTTTGTAAACTTATCAAATGCGAAGTTCCCCTTTCTGTTTGAGTCCATTGGTTCGCTCATACGAAAGACCACTGGTATGGGACTTGATATACACCGAATTCTAGTAGGTCACTTTATATGCCAGGCTGGGCCAGTGTCCTATGTCACACAACGTACAGCATACTGATACCCGCAAGGATCTTGTTCGCGCTATTAAAACCTTCAAAATAAATACATAAATATTGTAGGTGGAGTACATCATAGAGGCAAAGAATTAGAGGTCAAAATTAGAGGCCTTCGTACCCTCCTATGATCTGAGTAACATTATTGATCGAGGTGGCACGAGCGAAATGGGTTTGCCTATGTATGTAGGTAGAGGTTGTACCTCAATAATCAATGACATTTTAATTCCTAGTGACTTAATCTACTAGCATATGGAGTCCTTAAACCCTTAAATTTTGGTGACCATAAACCTATAGAAGTAGCAGTCTCTATCATTGGGGTAGGTATCCAATGCAGGTAATTGGATTAGTAAACTTCAACCATCTTCTGATGTCCTTTGGCTGGTATATAGACTCCATAACCCGGTCCAATCCCTTGAAACCTTAATAAGAGATAAGCAGGAGCAGACTATGCGATGCTTGGAGAATGAGGACGGTAGAGACTAGGTAGTAGCATTTGAGACCACTTGTATATACTTTACTATATACTTATTATATAGTTATATGTGTATGAACTTTGTGGGCTCTGGAGATCAGCCCTAGGACTTGTCTCCTTCGGCTTAGGGACTTTTTTTCTGTTCAACTGCCTCTATTTAACTGTCTTTATATATATAACGACCAGCAGAGGTCAGTAAAATACAAGAATTGCTTTCTGCAGAGGGACTTTCTTTTTTTCTTTTTCTGGCAACTGCCTCTATTTAACTTTCTTGATAGAAAACGACCAGCAGAGGTCAGTAAAATAGCAAAATCACTTTAGCATTCTCTAGATTCCAGTCCATAGAAATGGTCTTCCACGAGCATCCGTAGACAATAATATTGTTTTCAAATCTTGTATTTCCAGTGATATAACCACCAAAGGCCCTGATTTTGTAATAAAAACAGGGCTTTGGACTATACCATTTCCCTCCGGAAGGCAAGATTTCTCTCCATGTGTTCCCATACCTAGGGTGTCACGCAGTTTGGTCCTACTTTCCCTCCATATTAAAGAACAGTAGATGCTTCACCGCCCAGTGTAATATGCTGCATAGCTAAATACATACAAGGGCCCAAAGGCGAGACCGATTGCATTGCAAATGCTTGTTTTGTCCTTGTGCTTGCATTAGAAAAGCTCTTGTAAAACCAAACAGATCTAACCATGCAGTACCAAGGTGGTTTAATAATGATTGTTCAAAGGCCAATCAACAGGTGTGTAGGGCTCTTACTGCTACGCCTAGCGACCCACTCACTGTATCCACTTCACGTAAGTAGTTTAAAGATGGCATTACAATAAGGCAGAATGAGGTCACAGCCCACCAATGGGACAAATTATTTCAAGCAACGTCTGTGATGGACTTTAAGTCCTTCTGATCTGCAGTGACTGGCATGAGAACTTTAAACCAGATTGGAACCCCGATAGGTTGTCACATTTCTAGTGAAGCATGGGTGGCCCAATTTTCTAAAACATATTCTGTGACAACACCTACCAGACACTTTAGTAAGATTAGCTGCAAGCATCAGGGTATATTGATGTCGCTGAACGAAGTAGTTGAGTTTATCCAGCAGAGTGTCAGTGAGAAGGCACCTGGGCCTGATGGAGTCCCTATAGATTTGATAAAGTGCAATACTGATTTGTGGGCGCCTTATATTGACAAATGTTTTCAACAATCTTGCACAATCCCAGATACCGGGCTCATGGTGCACTTCAATCATAGTGTCAATATTCAAAAAAAGTAATCGGTCTAATCCCAGTTGCTATTGCCCTATTTCACTTATTGATACATCAGTATGGCTTCAAGAATCATGTGGGAACAATTGAGCAATGTCTGAACCTAAACCTAATTATTGACAAGTATATATTAGCTAAACAGTCCCCAATAAATCTTGCCTTTATTGATTTGTCCTAAGCAGTTGATTGCATAAACAGCTTAAATCTGTGGAGACTCCTATTCATGAGAATGGATGAAGCGCTCGTACATTTTAACCCCTTCGATGCTGATGACGGAGCGGTTCCGTCATCAGCATCGGTTGGGCTGTGCTGATGACGAACCGCTCCGTCATCAGTACAGCCCTGGGGGGGGGAGCGCTGGCGCGCTCCCCCCCCCCCCTGTGCAGCGATCTTTTTTTTTTTGCAGGGGTGGCAGCGTAAGACTTTCCGCTGCCACCCCCTGGCCCCCCCACGCTTCCTGGTGACTTCAGCGCGCACAGCGCGCGCCGACGTCATCAGGAAGCGCTGGAAGCCATTTGTTTCCAGCGCATCCAGCAAAGAGGTGCGTGTTTGCTGCTCCGGTGGGGCGGGGGGGATGTTTTTCGGTGCCTTGAGGCATCGGGGGGGAGGAAACTGTGTTTCCTCTCCCCTGATGTCCCAATGCACGGCATTCCTGGTGCACGATCGCGCACAGCGTCGCGATCGTGCACCAGGAATGCCCCACTAGACACCAGGGATTGCTTGTGGTTTTTTTTTGTGTGCAGGAAGCGACCCCTTGGGCAAGGGTCGCTTCCTTAGGGGGCCAAATAATGTTTTAGACTTTTCTGCCCCCCCGGGGCAGATTGGCCGTTTTGTTTGGCCGATCTGCACCCAGGGGGGGCAGAAAAGCCCACTAGACACCAGGGATTGTTTTTTATTTATAAAGGAAGCGACCCCTTGGGCAAGGGTCGCTTCCTTAGGGGGATAAAATATTTTTCAGACTTTTCTGCCCCCCCTGGGGCAGATCGGCCGTTTTTTCGGCCGATCTGCACCCAGGGGGAGCAGAAAAGCCCACTAGTCACCAGGGATTTTTTTTTTATTTGAAAAGGAAGCGACCCCTTGGGGAAGGGTCGCTTCCTAGTGGCCCTAATATTTTTTTAGACTTTTCTGCCCCGGGGGGGGGGGGGGGGATAGAAAAGCCCACTAGACTCCAGGGTTATTTTCCTTTATAGGGAGCGACCCCTTGGCCAAGGGTTGCTTCCTTGGGCCCATTTGTTTTCAGTATGTCTGCCGTGTCTTTATTTGGCCTCTCTGCCCTCCGTAGGGTTGCTTCCAGGGGGCCCACGTTTATAATGATTTATAATCTTCCCCCCTTGGGGACAGACACCCCATTTGTGACATACCCTGTGACATAGCCTGTTGTAATGTGTGTTGTTTTTGTTTCTTCTAATGTGTATTGTTTTTTTTTCTCTTTAGATTGTTGCAGTGTGCGGTTCTGTTACTGGTGGTTCTGTTGTTCTGCTGTTTCTGTAGTTGCATGTGTTTGGTAAGAGACCTTTTTTTTGTTCAATTGTAATGTAATTGTTTATTTTGCAAAGTGTGTAGTAATACGAGTATGTTTTGTTGCTGTTTGTTGTGATTGTAAAACATGTTTTGCATTTGTTTTTGATGTGTCCTTCTGTAGATGTAAGTTTTTTTTTCTTCTTTCTAGTGGGATATCGTTTCCTATTTGCTGTGTCTTTGCAGAGTAGGTGCTGGTGAGTGTAGTTGTGTCTTGTAAGTGAATTGTATATTTTTTCTAAATATATTTTTTTGTGAAAAAGTCTTACATTTTTATCTTACTTTGCGCAGTGTTGGGGTTGTTGAGTTGTTTGTGCAGACTCCTTTATTTGTAAGGATAATGGCTAGCCGCCGGATTACTGCTCAGCAAGTTGTTGGAATGCTTTTTGATTCTTCCTCTGACCATGGTCCAGAGTCTGACTCTGATTCTGAGCCAGAGGTGGGAGGTGAAGATTCAGGTAGTGAGTTTTCTCTACACATGGCTTCATCTGATGATGAAGACACTTTGAGTGCTGATGAAGCTACTTTTGGTGTGGATGATGTGCCTGTGGTTGGGGAGGACATTGCTGTGTTTACGGTTTGGGAGGACATTGTTGTGCCTGTGGTTGCGGAGGACATTGATGTGCCAATTGTGCGGCAAGAGACATCTGGGCTGCAGCCTGGGGCTGCTAGACTTCCAGTTGGTGTAGTGAGACAAGAGGCAGCTGGGCGGCGGCCTGCGGCTGTAAGACTTGACGATGAAAGTTCTGACCTCTGGGTTGCACCAGGCATGGTGCAGCCGGCATTGCCTGAATTTACTGGTGTTCCAGGGTGTAGGGTGAACACTGAAAACTTTTTGCCTATTGATTTTTTCAAGTTGTTTATGGATGATGTGTTTTTGGCAGAGATTGTAGAGCAGACTAATTTGTATGCTGAAATTTTTTTGAGGGTGAACAGTGCCAGCCTTAAGCCCCACGCTAGAGCTACCCGGTGGACTCCCACCAATTTGGAGGAGATGAAAAAGTTTTTGGGTTTAACTCTTTTGATGGGCTTGCTTAGGAAACCATCAATGGCTTCATATTGGTCTACTAGTCCCTTGATGGCAACAGCTATATTTCCGGCAGTCATGAGTCGTGATAGGTATTTGCTTCTGCTGCGGATGATGCATTTTGTTGACAATAGTCTTGCTTTGTCACGAGATCACCCTGATTGTGACCGTCTTTTCAAGATTCGGCCTGTCATTGATCATTTGGTTGATCGATTTTCTGAGATCTTTTATCCTGGGAAAGAAATTGCAGTGGATGAGTCTTTGCTGTTGTTCAAGGGCCGCTTGGTATTTCGGCAATACATTCCTAGTAAGAGGGCACGCTATGGAATCAAACTGTATATGCTGTGTGACAGTGAGACTGGATATGTCTCTAATTTCAGGGTGTACACTGGTAAGGAATCCAGGATTAACCCCCCTGGTTGTCCGTCGACTTTTGGAGTGACTGAGAAAATTGTGTGGGAACTTGGTCGTGGATTGTTTAACAAAGGCCATCATTTGTATGTCGATAACTTCTACACTGGTGTGCGGTTGTTCAGGGAATTGGCCAAAGTAGACACTGTTGCTTGTGGCACAATCCGCTCAAACCGTAAAGGTTTCCCAAAAGAACTTGTTTGTCGAAAGCTTGCTCGGGGACAGTGCAGTGCATTGCGTTGTGAGGAGCTTCTAGCTGTGAAGTTTACAGACAGGAGAGATGTCTACATGTTGACTACAATACATGATGAAAGCACTGAAACGCGGACTGTTTGGGGTCAGGTAGCAGAAGTGCACAAACCTGTGTGCATACTGGACTACAATAAGTACATGGGTGGTGTTGACAGAGTTGATCAGAGGTTGGAACCGTATGCTGCTCTTCGTAAGGCTTACATTTGGTACAAGAATTGGCTATCCATCTTTTCCACTTGGCAACCTTTAATGCTTTTATTGTGTTCCAGAAATCTTGTCCCCAGTCAAAGATGACTTTTGTAAAGTTTCAGGAGTCTGTAATAGGCAGCCTTGTTTTAGTGGAACAGGCAAGTGTTCCTAGAGTTGGAGTGGTGGAGGATGTTGCCAGATTGAAAGATCGCCACTTTCCTGATACAATTCCTCCTACAACCTCAAAAGACTTTCCCAGTCGGAGATGTAGAGTCTGTTGGCGAAGAGGTTTGCGGAAGGAGGTTCGCATGTACTGCCCCGACTGCCCTTCAAACCCCGGGCTGTGTGTACCTGCTTGTTTTAGATTGTACCACACGCAAAAGAATTTTTGGGAGTATCAATGAGTGGTAAAGTGAACTGGTTGGTCTTTATTCTGTAAAAGTTATTGTTCAGTTTCAAAGTTTGTATTTGTGTAGTCTTTTTAGATTTAGTTGTCGAGTTAGTAGATTTGTATCAATTTGCAATTTGTTTTTGTTTCTCTTTTATTTAAAAAAAAAACTAAAGTATGATGTTGGTTTGCGTGTAGTGTCCATTGTCTGACTGTGTGCATGGTTTGGCGCTTGGCTGCCGGTGTCTGTGGACTGGTGCTTGTCTGGCAGTGTCTGCGGACTGGTGCTTGACTGGCGGTGTGCGTGGTCTGGTGTTTGGTTGGCGGTGTGCGTGCTCTTGCGCTTGCCTGGTGTTGTGTTTGGATTTGTCTTTGGCTGGTGGTGTTCGTGGAGTGGTGCTTGGCTGGCGGTGTGTGTGGAGTTGTGCTTGGCTGGTGGTGTGTGTTGAGTGGCGCTTGGCTGGTCGTGTGTGTGGAGTGGCGCTTGGCTGGTGGTGTGCGTGGAGTGGTACTTGGCTGTCTGTGCACGGAGTGGTGCTTGGCTGGTGTTGTGTTTGTGGAGTGGCGCTTGGCTGGTGGTGTGTGTGGAGGGGCGCTTGGCTGGTGGTGTGCATGGAGTGGTACTTGGCTGTCTGTGCACGGAGTGGTGCTTGGCTGGCGGTGTGTGTGGAGTGGTGCTTGGCTGGCGGTGTGTGTGGAGTGGCGCTTGGCTGGACGGTGTGCGTGGAGTGGTACTTGGCTGTCTGTGCACGGAGTGGTGCTTGGCTGGTGTTGTGTTTGTGGAGTGGCGCTTGGCTGGTGGTGTGCGTGGAGTGATGCTTGGCTGGTGGTGTGTGTGGAGTGGTACTTGGCTGTCGGTGTGCGCTGAGTGGTGTTTGGCTGGCGGTGTGCATGGTCTGGTGCTTGGATGGTGGTCTGGGTGGACTGGCGCTCGGCAGGCGGTGTGTGAGTAGTTACTTTCTGTTGGTCACTACACACACTGCTAGTTGAGTGACACTCCACACAGTCCATCATTTTGTGTAGTTGCAGTGTCAGAAATGTGGGCGTGTGAAAGTGATGGGCCCTTGAATGGCGCTGTTTGCTGGTGTGAGTGTTGGAATGTGATGGGTCCGCGGCTGGCGGTGTGAATGTTTTGTATGTGTCACGCGTACGAAAGGTGTATGAATGGCCTGTAAAGAGGTTGGTGCCTTGACGTGGCTTTACAGCTCACGAGCTGTGAGTCAGTGGTTCAGTTTATCATACTTTCAATTATACACAGTGTATTTCATTTTTGTGAAATTACTAGCGTATACAATTGTATGTACTGAATCATCACTCACCCTCGTGCCAAATCCAACCAGTATGTGTGAGTGCTTGCGGATTAGATGGGTGTGCAGTAATAATTGTTTTTTTTCTCTTTCTGCAGTAGGGTGTACCTTGTCCCTTATTGTGATTGTTGTTATGTGTTGCTTTTCCATTCGGATGGTGTCAATGGTCTGGTTTGTATCAGGTATGAAAGGTGCGTGAATGGCCTGTAAAACGGTTGGTGCCTTGTCGTGGCTTTACAGCTCACGAGTTGCGAGTCACTGGTTCAGTTTTTATGCATTTATTTATTGACAGAGCATTTCATTTTTTTGAAATATCTTGTTAATAAAATTTTATGTACTGAACCATCACTCGCCCTCGTGCCAAATCCAACCTGTATGTGTGTGTCTTTGAGGAATAGATAGCCGTGCTTGAATGTTTGACTTTTGAGTAACTCTGTTAAGGTGTGGTATCCTCTTACTCGGGAGAACAAGGGGAACGCAGGGTGGTAGGACTTTTTTGCCGGCACGGCGGTTCCCACGCCAAAAAGTTTGGAAAAGTGCTATTTTTACCTATTTTTAAGGTTTGCAAGGAGTTCTGGGTAGGAAAACATTGGGGGACCCACGCATGCCATACCTCCCTGGACTCTCCCGGGTGTCTAGTTTTCAGAACTGTTTGGGTTTGCTACTTTCCAAAGAATACCACCCAGCCCCGGGCCAAAAACTCAGGTGCCCCCCCCCCCAAATCAAATTTATATTGCTTCAGGGTATTTTAAATTCACCACCGTACGATTTGGACCTTTTCCTGTTGCAGCCACTATGGCTACCCACGCAAGTGAGGTACCGTTTTTATCGGAAGACCTGGGGGAACGTATGGCTTGCGTGGATCCTCAAATGTTCCTTTACCCAGAATCCCTTGCAAACCTCATTTTTGGCTTGGAAAAAATCAGTTTTTTCACACGTTTTAGTGTGGGAAAGCGTGGCATCACTGGGCTTACACAAATTACCTCCCACCCAGCGTTCCCCAAGGTCTCCCGATAAAAATGGTACCTCACTTGCGTGGGTAGGCATAGTGGCTGCTTTAGGAAAAGGCCCAATTCATACTGTGGAGACCAAAACATTACCTTTAGCCAAATAATCTTATTTTTTGAGGGGGTCACCTGAGCTTTTGGCCCGGGGCTTGGCGGGCATCTTTGGAAACTACCAAACCCAAACAGTTCTGATAACTAGACACCCGGGGGAGTCCAGGGAGGTATGGCATGCGTGGGTCCCCCAATGTTTTCCTACCCAGAAACCCCTGCAAACCTGAAATTTTGGTCAAAAAACCCACTTTTCCATACTTTTTTGGGTGGGATCTCGCTGCCGGAACAAATGTCCTACCACCCAGCGTTTCCCTTGTTGTCCCGAGTAAAATGATACCTCACTTGTGTGGGTGGGCCAAAGGCATGTGACTCAGGCTGGGGGGCTTAATTTGTAAAACTTAAATATGACTAAAAACTACTTTTTTCAAAATTCATTTTTGGCGTGTTCTGCTTTGGGGCACCCACACAAGTGAGGTATCCTTTTACTCGGGAGAACAAGGGGAACGCAGGGTGGTAGGACTTTTTTGCCGGCACGGCGATCACACGCCAAAAAGTTTGGAAAAGTGCTATTTTTACCTAATTTTAAGGTTTGCAAGGAGTTCTGGGTAAGAAAACATTGGGGGACCCACGCATGCCATACCTCCCTGGACTCCCCCGGGTGTCTAGTTTTCAGAACTGTTTGGGTTTGCTACTTTGCAAAGAATACCATCGAGCCCCGGGCCACAAACTCAGATGCCCCCCCCCAAAATCAAGGTAGTTTTGCAATACGGTAATGTAAATTAACCACCGTACGATTTGAACCGTTTCCTGTTGCAGCCACTATGTCCATCCACGCAAGTGAGGTACCATTTTTTTCAGGAGAGCTGGGGGCACGCTGGGTGGGTGGAATTTTGTGGATCCACGCAGATTCCAGAACTTTCCACCACAGAAATGTGATGAAAATGTGTTTTTTTTGTCAAATTTTTATGTTTGCGAGGGATTCTGGGTAACAAAACCTGGAGGTAGGCAGACGAGTCACCCCATCCTAAAGTCCCCTGGGTGTCTAGTTTTCAAAAATGTATAGGTTTGCTAGGTTTCCCTAGGTGCTGGCAGAGCTACGGCGCAAAAACAAAAGGTAGTCTTTTTGTCCAAAACGTGCTAAATTTCACTGGGAAATTGAGGTGCGACCATGCTGCGTTTTGCGCTGTTTCATGTCGCAGCCACTATGCCTACCCACGCAAGTGAGGTACCATTTTTTTCGGGAGACCTGGGGGCACGCTGTGTGGGTGGACATTTGTTGATCCACGCAGATTCCAGAACTTTCCACCACAGAAATGTGAGGAAAATGTGTTTTTTTGTCAAATTTTTATGTTTGCAAGGGATTCTGGGTAACAAAACCTGGGGGTAGGCAGACGAGTCACCCCATCCTGAATTCCCCTGGGTGTCTAGTTTTCAAAAATGTATAGGTTTGCTAGGTTTCCCTAGGTGCTGGCTGAGCTACGGCTCAAAAACAAAAGGTAGTCTCTTTGTCCAAAGAGCTTAAGATTTCACTGGGAAATTGAGGTGCGACCACGTTGCATTTTGTGCCGTTTCCGGTCGTAGGCACAAGGCCGACCCACACAAGTGAGGTACCGTTTTTATCGGGAGACCTGGGGGAACGCTGGGTGGGTGGAAATTTGTTGATCCACGCAGATTCCAGAACTTTCCACCACAGAAATGTGAGGAAAATGTGTTTTTTTTTTTTGTCAAAATCTTAGCTTTGCAAGGGATTCTGGGTAACAAAACCTGGTGGTAGGCAGTCGAGTCACCCCATCCTGAATTCCCCTGGGTGTCTACTTTTCAAAAATGTATAGGATTGCTAGGTTTCCCTAGGTGCCGGCAGAGCTAGGGTGCAAAAACTACAGGTAGGCACTTTGCCAAAAAAGGGTCAATTTGTAACTGCAAAATTTAGGTGTGACCACGTTGCATTTTGCGCCGTTTCCTGTCGCAGGCACAAGGCCGACCCACACAAGTGAGGTACCGTTTTTATCGGGACACTTGGGGTAATTCAGATTTGTAAATCAACTGTTACTACCAATTGAGCTTTCATGCATTTCTCCCTTTGAATGAAAGACATTGTGTAAAAAAAAAAATCTTTATGAAAAATGACCGATAATTCTCATGCTGATATGAGTATTCCCAACTTTGAAAATGTGCAATTATATACTGTTTCTGAACTCTATAATTTGTACCCAATTCAGAAATACATAGGTGTCTTTCATACAGATTATTCCATGTATACATTTTCCAAGACAAAGTGCACTATACCCAGTAAATGAAAAAATACCATTGCAAGTTGCTGCTCAGTTTTTGGATCTGGGTTCGTCGGGTTCTTGGTGAAACTACAAGTCCTATATATCCCCACAACCAGGAAGGTCTAACGGATGTAACGGTATATTGCTTTCCAAGAGCTGTCAAAATTAGAAAAAGTTATAGGTGAAAACGTTGAGACAAAAGGCTGTTTTTTTCAACAAATTTTCAAATATTCCAATATCTAACTGTTAGTTTCTATAACGAAACCTTCATGGATTTAGACAAATGACCCCTTTCTGAATTCAGAATTTTGTCTACTTTTCGAAAATGTAAAGCTGTCCAAGATCCATTATTGCTTTCAAACTCATTTCTACCATTAACTGGAAGGAGGTGGAAAGCTCTAAAAATAGCAAAAATAGGCTATGTCCCAGAAAAATGCCAAAACTGAGTGAAACATTTCGGTTCTCTGACAAAAGACTGTCATTCCCTGAAAGCTGAGACAATGGAGATTTCAGCCCCACAAACCCTTTTGTGATACCATTTTCAGGGAAAAACCCAGAGGCTTTCATTTGCAGCCCGTTTTTCCCATTTTTCTGAAAAAAACCAAAAAAATCACTATATTTTGGTTAATTTCTGGGACCCCTCCAAGGGAATCCACAAACCCTGGGCGCCTTTAGAACCCACATGATGTTGGAAGAAAAGGACGCAAATTTGGCGCGGATACCTTATGTGGTCAAAAAGTTACAAGGGCCTAAGCGCGCACTACTCCAAAACGCCAAAAAAAGCCTTAGCACAGGAGGGGAAAAGGCCTAGCAGCGAAGGGGTTAAGCAACCCTACACAAGAACATAAAAGCCAGAATACGATTTGGGGCAAATGGTGAACTCTCTAGAAAGATAGAAATTTATTAAGGTGTCAGGCAGGGTTGTGTACTGGCACCATTGCTTTTTCTGTTCTATATTATTAAGCAGCGCTTAATTTGTAATAAAATTAAGTGGCAGGGCCCTCATCATGAGGCCACTACAGCCTACACCACCCATTGCCCCTGCTAGCGCCACCCACTGCAGTACCAAACCAACTACTAACCATCACACTCCTTCAAGTGTGACAGTTCAGGCTATTTCCGCCCACAAAGCTATAAGATTAGCATGGGCGGAAGGTAATAGTCATTTGTCACTTTTATTGCATTAGTAAACAACTGTTGTTGTGCGAACTCTAAATCAGACAAACGGCCCACCAAGTGGCAGACTGTCATAAGTGCTGGTGCTGCCAATTAAGTGCTGGTACCAAGCACCGGAAACCACTGGCTCAAATTAAGCGCTGGGTATGAAAGTAGGATCTGCTTCTTATGGTTACCCCCGCCTTTTGCTTGATGTTACATTGTTTTTGACTAGTCTGACTGGGATCCTGCTAATCAGGACCCTAGTCCATCTGCTTTCTCCCTAAAATGTTATGACATGTACTTAGGTACACTCTAGATTGGATACTGGGGTACCCTTGTCAGAACCTAGTATATGGTACACATGTACCCAGGGCCTAGGTACTCCAGAGTCCTCCCATGGGATGATGCATGTATTATGCCACCCATGAGAGGTCATGCAAAATGGAACTACAGGCCTGCCATTGCAGCCTGTGTAAGATGGTACATGCACTACTTACTTTAGATATTGGTTTACTAAGTCACCCCTATAGCAGGCCTTGACAATCCTGAAGTCAGGCTGCTGGGTTGTATGTGAGAGGGTGCTCCTGCATGAGTAGAGCAGCCCTGCAGCCTTGGAAGACCTCTCTACCGGGTTAGCGGTGACTCAGCCAGGCATATAGGTGGAGGTGCATTATATGCTCGCACAAAATGTTATCTCGAAAATGGCTGCAACATACCATGTCGTGTTTGCTATCAAACACCTTGGATTCATACATCCACACCGGTAACCGGTGTGGGAGGTATGATTCGGTAGGAGGTATGATTCTACCCTTCAGAAGCAATTTTCGTGGGGTCCCTGGTCTTCCCGGTACCAGCCTTCTCAACCCAGGCAGCACAAAAGGGTTGCTGCCAACCAGAGACACATGTCTGCCCTCCTGCTGATGAGCCAAGCTCGATCAGGGGAAGGCAACACAATAGGCATCCTGTCACAGGGAGGTATGACCACCTCCCTGACAGGATTTAGTGTATTGGAGCTGGGTGGGTGCACTTCCAAAGTGCCTGAAAGTCTGCACGATGGGCCACATTTGGTGTCCCTGGGCATAGACCAGTTCAAACCAGTCCTGGGAGCCGTTAGCTCCTGCTCTGGACCGAAACTGGACAAAGGACATGGGAGTAACCTCCCCACTGTCCTGACCATCCCCTGGGAGGGTCTCCTGAATCTGTCCAACCCTCTTGCGTGGGTACAAAAGGGCTTACCTGGCAGTAGGACCCTAGATTCGATGTGGACAAGATTCTGAACAAGAAACTACTGACCTTCGATCGTCTGGACACCCTGGACTTCGACTGGGTCCGACTTAGTCTCCATTTCCGTCCACAGCAACGTCTGTGCCCATGCACTATACAGGCTCCGTGCACGACCTGTAGAGCATCAACGACAACTGAAATATCTCCCTTGGGGTGAAAGAGTTACTCCCCTGCATATGCAGGCACCACAACTCAACTGACTGGTCTGCTGATCTCCTGTGGACCCCAAAAGCTCCAGCAACACAGGAGGTGGGTTCCTATGTTCCTGGAGGTCGTGCTGCCCTCTCACCAGGTTTGAGGCCAGTACCCTCATGGGGACCGCATAACCCGTAACCCCTGTGCACCGCGTACTTTTGCAAGTGCAAATGCTAGTTGGCGTTCCCCAACTAAGTGCATTGTGCTACCGATAGCCCCAACCTCTGTGCACATTTTGTACCAAGGACTTCGGCTTCCTCGCACTCTGTGCCCTGCAAGCTATTACTTTGTGAAACTGTTAGAGGTCCCCTCACGACTCTTGTGGCTTCGGCCTGTGGGTCCATTTGAAGGACAACACTACTTTCCTTGGGCTCCCCTTGTTGCCCCAGGCCTGCCCTGGCTCTCCTTGCTGTAGCGAGTCCCCTGGTCCTTGCTGGGCCAGACTGTAACCTTCTTTGACCTTATCCGTGGGTTGCCGCTGCCAAGGCTTGTTGGAGCTTGTCACCGACACCTCCGCACTGGACATCCTTCGTGGGACAGCTTATATCTGGCTCCTGGTCATCCTAGACGTCTCCTGGTCCCTGCAGCTGTAGAGGGAAGGTCTACATCTTCACACCTGAAGCACCAGACATCGGTGGGAATTTGTCTACCGAGCCCCTGGTCATTCCTGGGTGACCCGGACTCTGTCACCTCTGCTTTCAGGTTTCTTCCATCAAGAATCCACCTGTGGGTTCCACCGGACACTTTTCTTCTTTCAAGCAGTGGCATTTCTTTGAAGGCTCCCACTGAGAACGACAGTGGTTTCCAACGCCACTTCGACCCTATGCACCCGGCTTCCCTGGGATAGGTAACTTTGGTACTTCAGTATCCACGGTTGGGGTGGCTCTCCAAACTTTTAAGTTACAAAGGGTCTTCGTATCCACTGGGAAGGGTCCTTAAACTTTAAACCGCAACTCTCCCACTGAATTGTATGTAGCACGCGGTCATGTTCTCACACTGCATCCGTCCTCCATTGGGTCCGTACTTAATCACCAAGGGTGGTTCATTTGGTTCCTAGTGATTCTACATCCTCTAGACACTGTCTTGACTTGAGTCGTGGTTTTTATACCACTATTTTAGTATATGGTTTGGTCTCCCCCTGGAGCCCACTGTGTATTTGTGCTACTTAGGATTGTTTCTGTGCTACAGTATTGTGTGCTTTGTGTTTATATGTGTGTAGAAGATAAGGTGAGGTATGAAAGGTGCCTTATAATAATAAATACATATTTTTATAACTATTGTGCGGTTCTCCTTTCATTTAATCAATACTATACAGTTGCATTCTGGAGAAACAAGCTGCTTAACATTCCTTCAAGACTAAGCCTGGAGGCTGCTCTTCACAGCTACCACCTGGATAGCTTTCTAAGGTAATCTTTAACCTCTTAAATCATCATAAGGGTTGTTTGGACGGGTGCAAGGTGCCCACTTTAATCAGTGGACATCATATACCAGTCCAACTTCTCACACACTGATGTTCCCAAGGTTGATAGTGTATTTTTCCCAGCACTGCTATATACGCTAAAGTGTAGCGTTAATGGACTGAACTCCGAAAGCTCTGCATCTGCTAGTCACTTCTTTCACTCAAGTTATGGCCGATCTTGATCGTCTCACAAACTTTTTTAAATGATACATTATGGCCTGTGGCCTCAAACAAACTCAAGTTTCTACTCTTGCTGTTGGTACTAATCGCTTAGATAGAACAAGTATTTTTTCTTGTCTTGGAGTTATTTTTTATTCATTAGGCTCTTTGGTACCTAATATAACACATTGTAGGCTGAAGCTATCAAGAGGCGTTGGCTCTCTCTTTTGCCTACCAAAGTCCCCCGCGGGGGTGTGGGTACTCTCTCCGCTTTTGCAGATTTATACTACACAGTACGTGCCTGTGGCAATGTACTGAGCCCGAGTTATAGGGCATTACTAATGACGTAGCTATTCAGGTGGATAATTCAATTTTGTAGAAAGGTTTTATCTACCTCATTTTATTTGCCACGAGGAGTTGGGCGAGAGTTATATGGTGGAATGTATCAGAGCTAGCCCTCTACTTTTGTGGTTATCCATATGGAAAATTGAGAAGGCAGCCCCGAATCAAGCGATCATTAAAGATTGCCTAGTGTGCAATAAGGGCCTTAGTATTCCATGATTAGCATATGTGAAAAAACCGCACGAGATAGGGCTGCATCATGCCTTCACTGAGCCCTCCAGCCGGTGACTAGACAAAAAGAATATGAAAGCACTAGTATTAAACTATGCCTGCTTTTAACTCTTCAGCTTTAGCTAACTCTCACTAGAGCATAGAGAGTGCGCTGGCACAATATTGGTCTAATGCCTGTGGGTGTTTGGAAAGATCCTTATTATTCTGTTTTAGGGAATAATAATAATTATGTGCCTACTTTGCTTGCCTTTGGGCCTTCAGAAAAGTGTTAGCATGTGCCATTATCCTCTGATGGAAGATCTGCTCAGACAATGTTACATTTTCATGAATGAATGAATAAATTCTATAAAAAATACGCCAAACAATTTTTAATTCCATTTATTAGATCGCAGAATTTTATACAGTGTAGATCAACTATATGCTACCTACAGCAACTGGCGGTTGTTGACTGTTGTCTATATGTTTAGATTTGTTGCACCGTCAGGTACTACTTTGCACTTTGAGTGATTTATTTATTTCTTCTAGCACCTTCTTGTTTTTACTGCATATGAATTCGCTGTATTCGGATATAAATGTACATGTTTTTATATATACGGTTCATCGCTTGAGGTCTACTGCTATTTTTAGGTTAGGGGGTCTGATTAGGTGATAGTGTTTTATAATGAATTGAAATATCGTCTATGTATTTTAATTGTTATGTCTAACGATTTATAATATTGCTTATGTCTGTTTTCTGTTTTTGTACTTTAATGATTTTAAGTAATCGAATAAAGTGGATTGACTGACTGACTACATGTTTTTATATGTATGGTTATTTGTATGATATCTTAGTCATGGTTTTAATTGGAATAATGCACTTTTTATGGTTGCTTTTTGCACCTAAATAACAGAATTTCTGATTGTGAGGGTGCCACAAAGGAGTATGGACCTAATGTACTAATCCCATTAGAAAACCTGGGATGTGCAATTTTTGTACACTGATTGGTTTGTGAATAGGAATGTAACTTGTGATGCAACCTATACACGCATAGTTTGAATTGCGAATCGTACATTTGTGGGGGATGCAAAACAGGCTGCCTAGTGAACATTAATTAGGTAAGTCCCACTTTGCAGCCCTCTAATATTGGCTGAAACTGCAGGAATGGATCAGTCTGAAAGGGACTGCAGACCTTTGTCCCTGCATTTGCATTCCCAAGCGGGAAACTTATATCAAAGTAGCCCATGTGCATTAAAGGGACCAGTGCTGCTATTTTAAAAACTAAGATTCCTGTTTAGGAGGACATCAGGGAGCTAAGTTGAGCTGCCTACAGAATCATGGAGGGATATCAGCCAGGTTGAAGAGTATCTTTCTCTCAGTGGCACAAAGGCTGATTTTTCACAAGGCTCCTGCTGCCTCCCTCCAAGATGTGTAAAAATGAGCCAAGGATGGACCTCCCAGATGCCAGGGATTAGTTATTCCGGCGAGTGGGAGTGACCAACTCAGAGGCATCATGATTACCAATTCACCAGACCCCAGATGCTGTCCTTGAGACATCACCAGGATCAGCACTAGTGAGTTGCTGTTAAGGCCAGGGCTAAAGGTCAGTCTGCCAGTTGGAGGACTGACTAACCGATACTAGGTTCGCTATTTTACAGCATCTATGAAGCCGAGCACCGTATGAAGTGCCATGCTGGTCATCAGGCAAACCTAGCTGCACAATGGACAGTCTTATGACATCTGCTGGGTTCACCACAAACTGTGTGGAAAAGTTTCTACACCTTTCAGGCTGGCAGGATAACAAGAATGGGATTAACTTCCATGATTGACCAGCCAACACATTCCCCTCACAGCAAGGAGAGCTACACTTTAGCTCTGGGTCTTTCTGTAACACCCAGGGTGGAGAATGGGTTTGAAGTCACCAACACGCAGTCAGTTCCCCCAGTCAGGTAGAATTAAACAGACTTATCTCGGACTAAGGGAGGACAAAAGTATGGAGGAGGACAGGCTGTGTCCTTCTAATGATGCAAGTTCCCTTTGACAGACACAAGCACTCCAGTACAGCTTTAAAACATTTAGCAGGGTAAAACAGGCTCCTATTTAGCAAGTGAAGGAAAGCCATTATGGGAAGCATTAAAGAGGTCGCTTAACACAGAATGCAAGAAGTCAATTAGTGGCGAATAAATGAAGCATTAATGTGGTCACTTACCACATAACGCCAGTTTCATGCCATTTTCAATGGTCTCCACCTGGGGAGTGAGGATCCCTGGGGTATCCAACAGATATATGGGGGGCTTATCACACACCTGTGAAGTGAAAAGCAACAAGGGTTCCCATCTATAAAGGCGAATTCTTGAAGCTCTGAGACACACATACATGAAGAGCTAAAGAGTGACAGTAAAGAAATGTGCAGCACTGGCTTACAAGCATATTGTTCTATGTGAGCATTCCGCTGCAAGAACAGACTCAGGGCAAACACAGCACAGACAAAAACCGTAGCCAGAAAAATATACAGTTCTGACTTATAAACTTACAGTAATTACATGTAAAGCTGTGACACACTAACAACAAAATAGGACATAACTCTGACAGAATGAATAAAACAGGAAGAGCACAGCTCTGGCTAACGAGCCAACAGTCAACAAAACGCATTCCTAAGCCAACATAACCTGGGTGCTTGCATGAGGGGGACAAAACATGAGTGACATGGATGGATGTAGAGAGGGGACAGCATCTGTATGTGTGTAGTGAGAGGAATGGAAGCAGGATGGGTGCAGTAAGACAGGACTTGACCAGATGCTATGAGGCTACAGACCATAGATGGGTGCAATTAGGGGTGAAACATCAACTTTGGGGCAGTTAGAGCAATGTTATGGGCCATTGTGCTTCAGCAGAAGCTTTGATGAGAGGCAGTTGGGGTACTCAGCCTGAATGTGGGTTGGTGGAATTGTAGGGACCATGTGAGGGCAGCGAAGGAGCAGAGTCTTATGGAGCTTCCTGAGGGAGCAACAACAGTGTCACGTACCTGGATCCTAGAAAGCACTGCTCTGGTAATACCCGGCATTGCACCAACCCTGGAAGCTTTTCCTGTAAAAGATGGAAAAGTGATGCATTAGTTTAATTAACCAGCATAGCCCAGAGAATATATCCACCATTTAACCTGCACAGTACATATAGTAGGTACAAATATTAAACTTGGCTTGGTTATGCAAAAACAAAGGTTGGTAATCTACTCAGTGCAAAGTGAGGAATAAAATGTCTGCCAGTGTTGGAAGGAACCACCCCTCTAAAATATAAGGTGGGGTATAGGGCACAAAGATTCACAGTGTAAAATACATATCCCACTAGATGAAAAGCAAATGGTCATGGGTATATTTGCTTGTGCCAAAATGGATTTCCTAAACGTTTACCAGGAGTCTTACTTCTAGGACTGCTTCACTAAATTTATGAAAGTCGTAAATCTGTGCAAATGCAAGGTCATGGAACTACAAGTGCAGCTTCGTGCCTTTTTTTTGTTTTGTTTTAAGGAAGAGGCCCCTAGTGTATTTTTTTATGCGTTTCACACAATGTTGCCCTTAATGGTTTTACACTGTTGCTACACTATTATTTTATAATGCAAGCATACATTAAACTTTTTTATTTAACTGATGTTGTAGAGAAATAGTACTTACAGCGTTCTTAAAATATTGGACAATCATTTAGCGAAACTGCTTCAGACTTTCAACCCTTTTTTAAAATTGCAAATTTTGCTTGGGCAAATTGTATGTTGAAAACAATCCCCAGTTTTTCTTTTCTTCTTCTGCAAGCATTTGTGTAACCAAGGAGCATTCTGGAAGCATTAGAAATAGCCACAAACTGTTTGTTGTTGTTTGTAAATGTGGACATACGGTTGTATTGGAATCACTGTAAGTAGCAAGCTGAGCTCACCAGCTCACTGTATTGCCTTAGAGCACTTGCACCATTAGTAAAGACTTTACCTCGGTAAACTATATACCACAAATTTCGATCTTATACATGTGAATGCATATCTTTGTTTAGCAGAAGATAATCATATTTCACACAATCATAGTGTATGCTGTAAGTTTGGGTCTACTTGTCCAGAGGCAACAAAACCATAAAATGTGTCATACTTGACCCCAAACAATAGGTCAGGGAGTCGGTCTATAAGAATCAAACACTCCTACAGACAATAGTCATTTTGTGAGATGGGCTGGCACTGGGGTTTTTGGAAGAAGCTTTGTGCCCTCCACGGAAGAGGTAACAAGAAAACATCAATACACCTGGTATACTGAACACTTTTACCAGTGATTTGAATCTTCACTGGGGTAATCCCTTTGTCAACTCATCATTCTCTTTTGATACCTTCCTGCAGAAAAAAAATCTTGATTCAGTATTGTTTTAAAGCAACCAGCATCAAAGGGGCCATCGAGGGCCTCATTAGTGCCAAAGCAGTCAGTATCTTAAGTAAGGACTCCATTGTGGTGGATTGCTCTGGTCATTGTTTAATGTCCATGATCATAGAGTCTCATCACAGCCCCACCCAGATTTTCTAGGACGCACTACGATGCCACAAAAAAATAGAATCATGCCAAGACTCGGATTCTAAATGACAATGCCTCACACAGGGACAAAAAGAAATACACATAAAACGTCCTCACACTGCTATACCACAGAACTCAGAGAAATTCAGGAAAATTGAACGTTCATGCTGCTGAAACCTGCCCAAGTTTGATTTGGAACACCTTCACGCGGCCAGAAGATCATCACATCATCAAATCTGACTTTTACTTCATTAAGCTGCAAATTGTACCAGCAGAAATCGCCCCAAAGAAGCTCTACGAGTGTCAATGTTGGCACAAATCCTGTGCCATCAAATGAAGCTTAAGTGAAATGCAACAAATTCAGTCATATTTTTTTATTTTAAGGTCAAAGCGATTGATGAGCCTTTGTCATCACTCTATTTCATTCCAGCCATCACTACACAGAAAATCTCTAAAATACCTGGTCTAATTTCAGAGATCTCACATATGGATCTTTATAGCATAATCTCCATTCTTAAACCCTCTAAACATGTGATCGACCTATTACCTTTGAACTTGAACAAAGAGATGCCCTAATGATTGAACCTTTTTAATCTCTTGTTCTCTCAATTTCAAGTTTTTCCTGTCTGCTTAAAAATGGATCTAATGTCAATTCTCCTAAAATACCCTCTGTAAATGTGTGAAACTGGAAACATTTTCAGCCAATTAGGATTGTACCATTTCTTATTAAAATCAAAAAAATGTGCCTGTGTAAAATGTGTAAAGGACAAGAATCGTTTTAATTACTTTCAGTCTGACTTTACAGGGAGCTGCAGCACTGAAATCAATGTCATGCAACAAAATAAATAAATAAACGATAATAAAAAATAAAAATCGATGATGCCCTGTGCATTCTGGACAACAGAGATGAATCCTTGCTATACCTATTGAGCAGCCTTCAACACCATCAATTGTGTCATCTTTGTTCACACAGTAAAAGATCGCCTGGGCTTGAAGACAACAATCTGAACTGGTGTAAAATCCTATCTTTCTAACCGATCACAAACAATCAAAATTGATAGTTCCTGTTCCAACCCTAATTCTGGTACACATGGAGTTCCACATCCATACCTTTTTAGCTATGTCTCTCTTTAATATGCATCTTGAACCCTTGGGTTGCATCTGAGATTCAGCCATCTTACATTATCAATACGACAATGATACATAGCTACATCTGAATGTCTCTTCTTCCTCTGATATCACTTTCCCCACCAATACCCTTAACAAGAAAAAAATCCGAAATGACTGCTTGTCATTGCAAACTCCTAGTTATTTCGCCCCAATCATGTGCAGTACTAAAACATGAATGGTTGACTCCACCATTATCTCAGGCTGATCCCCACTGATAAATGAAAGACATAAACCTTTGCGATTCACTGCAAGTACAATCGCCAGAAGCATATGGACAGCATAGCTAGCTGTGCCAAGCATCAATTGAGACTGATCCTGAGGATCAAACATTTCCATTGGGAGCATCACTTCAAGAATAACATCCAAGCACTGGTATTATCAAGACTTGATCATGGAAAGGTAGTATGCGTCGGTATCCCGAAACTTCACCTGTCCGAATCAAAGCCTTTTTGAGCAGCAGCACACTTGTCCTCTGGGAAAGAAAAATATATTTTTATCAAACCCATTCAACAATCTCATAGTTTATACAAACTTTCATACTTCGTGCTTAAACTGTTTCACTCTGAACATTCTCACAGTCTGCCAAATAAGAGGAAGATTTCCAGGGACTCTCACCAACTCTGTTGTTGGCATTCACTCTCCTTAAAACACTTGTGTTCAACAAAAACACACTCTGAAACAATTTTTCTTAGTATAAATGCCCAAAATCTGGAATGTCACACCACCTGCTATTATAACTATATTCTCTTTCAAGATTCAAACAAGAACACAAATATTTATTCTTAGACCAACTCTTCTCTCCATCATCTCTATAGGCCAAGGATTTCCTCCCTCCCCTTGTGTTGTACACCGGCTGCAAAGTGTTTTTCGCACTGCACTTGTTTAGGATGTTGGGTTTGAGTTTGGCTTACCCACTCTGTTGCAAAACTGCCAGTTGTCCTCAGCAATCTTGGTAAATACTTATAATTCTCCGGCTGCATTTCAATAAACTGATTTCTAAAATACCTGCCGGTATGAATGAACAACTATGGTTTAACTGGGTTTCAATTGTTCTATTATCATATGTTGGTACCTTGTGCTTTTGCACTTCTTGCTTTCATTACGTCCTGCTTCGTTTGATTTCTTTCCATAAACACTGACCTCTGCAATTAGTCAGGGCATTATGTGCACTTGCTCAATGTTTGGCCTTCAATGATTTTCTTTTTTTTTTATTTTCAAAAGATTTTATTGTTATAAACACACAAATGAAGATACAGAATATAAATAAAGTGATACATTTGAGAGCAAATAAACAGACCATCAGAAGAGGAACTCCAAAAATAATTCATATGAAATGCATCCATATATAATAGATAGAAGTATACTGCCAGAAATAAAAAATATGCATTCATGAAGACCAATCAATTTTGCTCATATGCAAGCCATCTACAAATGTATCACTATCAGCTGACATAATCAGAAGAAGAAAGAAGCAGAAAAAGAAAGAAGAAAGGCGAGAAAAAAAGGGAGTAGATGGAAAAAAGAGGATACAAAGAAGAGAGAGGGGAAAAAGGAAAAAAGGATTTTCCAATGAATAAACCTTAAAAGTAATGAGTAAAATCAAACAAAACAAGACGCCAATCAACCAGACACACGAAAGGGATATTGGTCAACCAACCCCTGTGATGACAAATCCATATAATTGTCTAGAGCGGTCCAAACCCCACTAGCAATCGACGGAGAGAGATGAGCTTGATCGACCGAAGTATGAGCACTGCGTAGGAAGGAAACCCAAGCCCACCAAGTATGATACGAAACAGAGGAGAAGGATTTCCAGTCCATAAGAATTACTTTCACAGCAACAGTCAATAGAAGATCTAATAGTTGTAACTCCATAGGCTCCAAGGGGAGAGGAGAAGAAGCCGCAAGAGGGCCCAATAAGATTAATGGGAGAGAAAGCTAGAATTTAATATAAAAAATGAGCATAATATGTTTATGAATGAGGTCCCAAAAGGGTTGGAGTAGAGAGCATTCAAAAAACATATGTGAAAAATCTCCTGCCGATAAACCACAACTCCAGCATAGATTATTTTCTTTGAGATTGAGCGAATGTAAACGCACAGGCGTCCAGTGAAGAAGATTAATAGAGAAAAATTTAGATTGCATTAACGATGGGGCGATTTTATTGCGAAGAGAAAGTTTACCAATCATCTGCCATGTATCTGAAGAAATATGGTCGATGACCTTATGTTCAAAATGCCGTAACCATTTATGTTGAGCAACCGTATGGGGGGAAGATGAAGACGTAGATAAAAATTTATAAATTTTTGATGCTACATGACCAGATTTCAACCAAATTTGAAAGAGAGTAATCGTAGAAGAATTAGGATGAAGACGTACTTTAGCAAGTGCCACCTTAATTTTAAGAAAAGTATAAAAATCTAAATTAGTTAAGGAGAATTGTTGAGCCAAAGATGAAAAAGGTAGAGGTTCATCATTAGGACCATAAAGATGTTTAACCAACGATATCCCTTTAGCCGCCCAATAGGAAATCAAGGAAGGATCAATATTAAGTTTAATTTTAGAATTCCGCCAAATAGACGACCATCTAGATTTATGAAGTGGAAGCGCCACCAACTTGTCCACCTTTCGAACCGCAGCCAAAGTGTCTAAAATAATAGAGCGGGAAAAAGGAATAGATAGGGTAGACGCAGTGCAAAAAGAGGCAGTCGGTAATGGAGAAGCCAACTCCTGCTCTATGAACACCCAGGAAGGCACATGGCTCACGGGACTGGAAAACCAAAGAGCACCTTGGGAAGCCAAGAAGGCCGTTTGGTATTTATCCCAATCAGGCAGATTAACCCCTCCCATATCATAAGGCTTCCGTAAAAATGTATAAGCAATTCTCGCTCGTTTATCAATCCATAAAAATTTAGATGTCAAAACGTCAACTTCACGAAAGAAGGAATCGGAAAGTTTCACCGGAAGCATAGAGGATACAAAGTTAACAATAGGTGTAATCATCATTTTAAGAGTCTGAAGACGACCCCACCAAGAAATGTGTTTCGGTGACCAAGTATCTAAAAGACGGCGAATTTTAAGAGTAGTCTGGTTTTCATTATAGGCAATTGTGTCATATAAAGTAGAACAGAAATAAATACCCAAGTATTTTAAGTGTTTAGACTGCCATTTGAAGACAGCAGAACCCATATGTGTGGGGAAGCAATAGGCATTCAAGGGAAACAACTCCGTTTTCTCTTTATTTAAGGTGTATCCAGAAACCTTTGAGAAAAGGGCAATCGTATCTGAGATAGCAGGTATAGCCACGGCAATATTGTCTGAAAAAATAAGGACGTCATCTGCGTATGCAGCAGTTTTAATGCAGTGAGGACCAAACGAAAAACCTTTAATATCCGGATTCAGCTCAATCAGTCTAAGGAGAGGGTCAATGGATAACAAAAATAAAAGAGGGGATAAGGGACAGCACTGTCTGGTGCCCTGGCGAAGATTAAAAAAAGAAGACGTAGCACCATTAACTCGTATATTAGCTCTGGGCTGGGCGTATAAGGACATGACCATGTTAATAAAGGAGTCACCAAGATTATGTGCATATAAGACAGCCCGCAGAAATGGCCAAGAAACCTTATCAAAGGCCTTTTCAGCATCAAGCGCCAAGGCCGCAGCTGGGAGAGTAGAACGTTTGGCCGCTCCAAGAATGTGACAGAATGTGCGAATATTGTCACGTGCAAGACGGCCTTTCACAAAACCGGCTTGAGAGGAATGTACTAATGTAGGAATGAGGGATTCTAATCTCTTGGCCAAAATTTTAGCAAAGATCTTAGCTTCCATATTCAAAAGGGAAATGGGGCGAAATTTTTTGGGATCTGAATGGTCTTTTCCCTCTTTAGGGATCACCACAATCGTAGCATCCGCCGCAGTACCAGAGACAGATCCATTCTGAATAAAAGCATCAAACACAGACTGAAGCTTGGGAACAATCACAGGAAGAAAGGTTTTATAAAAAAGAATAGGGTAACCATCAGGCCCTGGCGCTTTCCCCGAACGAGTAGCCTGAATTGCTGAGGTAATTTCCTCAGTAGTAATAGGGCCACCCAAAAGAGTAGTATCTTCCAGAGAAACCGATTTCATAGGAACAGATTTTAAGAACTCTTGACATTGTTCAAATGAGGCCTGATCAGAAGGTGAGTACAGGTTATTGTAAAAATCACGAAAAACCTCAAGAATTTCCCCGGTCTGAAATTTTTTAACACCTAGATGATCAGTAATAGAAGAGATTTGGGAAGACTTAAAGGAAGAATCTTGGAATTTCAACGTAGCTGCGAGCATCTTTCCAGCTCTATTTTTTAACAATAACCTTTTGGATTTCTGAGCTTGAACCCCAATATAAGCTCTTTTGGTAACTATGGTGTTGTATTTGTATTTTAGGAGCTTAATTGACTGTAGGCAAGATGTATCTTTAGAGTGACGAAAGGAAGATTCCAGAGTTTTAATATCAGTAGCGAGATCCGCAAGTTCCTTTTTAATATCAGAATTCCTTTTAGACATACATTTAATAGCCTGGCCTCAGAAAGTACATTTGAACGAGTCCCAGAGAACAATCGGTGAGGAGACTGATCCTTCATTCTCCAGAAAAAAAGTGTCAATCGCGCTAGAAAATTCATCAACCTGGGAAGTGTCATATAAAAGTTCTGTGTTTAACCTCCAAGACCTAGCTTTCGATTTGGGAGCAAAGGACAAGAGATTAAAAGTAACTGCGGCATGATCAGAAATCAGAATAGGATGAATAATCGGAGATGAGGAAGCAGGAACAAGGGAAGAATGAACTAGTAAGTAATCAATACGAGAAAAGGTAGAATGAGGTGAAGAAAAGAAGGAAAAATCACTACCAGTAGGATTATGAAGGCGCCATATGTCTTGCAGATGAGAAAGGGAACACATATTAAGCATTTGTTTATGGGATTTTGGAGGACGGAATTGAAAAGCAGAATTCCTATCAAGAATGGGATCCATCACCAAATTAAAATCTCCCCCAACAACAAGGTTACCAAAGTGAGGCGTGTCATTCAATTTTTTGGCCACTGATTTGCAAAAGGCCGGATCATCCTTATTAGGGGCGTAGATGTTCATTACATAAAGATCAGAAGAACCATCAGTCAATTTAGTTAATAACCAACGACCTTCAGAGTCGTGATCAGAAGAAACTATAGACAATCCTGAATTCCTGGAAACCAATCAGAACAAGCAACATCTGAAACCCAATCTTTCTTCAAGAATAATGCTTCTTTGGTAGATACTTTCGTTTCCTGAAATAGGACTAAATCTGAAGAGAGCGATTTACAATAATCCAAGATCTTGGATCGTTTCACAGGATGATTTAAGCCCTTAACATTAAGGGACAACACATTCAAACCAGGCATCGACTAGTATAAAAACCAAAAACACAGGCTAAAAATAATAGACAGAAAGTAACCCACATGAAGACAAACATCCAAGCATCCAACAACAATGTCCAAAAAAGAAAAACCATTGGAGAAATCCGAACAGAGAAAAGAGAAAAGGAAGAAGAAGAAAGAAGAAAGAAGAGCCAGCAGAGGGGGTCTGAAAAAGACCAAATTCATACTAGGGGGAACGTGGGACGACAAGCAGGGGAGCCGTCATAAGGAACAAATAAAATTAATATCAGCAATCTAAAACCCCACTGTGTATCAGGACAAAGTATAATTAATATGGAAGAGAGAAAACATGACTATGGAAAAAAGTTAATTAGAGGATTATAAAACATATCAATATGAAAAAACTATGAGAACAAACTGCGTATAACATGCAAGTATCAATATAATGAATAGGCCTAAAGACATGTTAAGAGCAAATAAAGCATATCCAGAAGAAACAATATACCTATCAGGGAACAATACATAGATGGATATATAGCCTATAAGCAACATGCAAAAAGCGAGAGAAAACAATGAATCAATCAAGTGACGTAAAATATGTAAATCAGATGATGTGTAGAGTAAAAACTCATGAAAGAGTACGGCAAACATAACTGAATATACAGTAAAATATTAGAGAACTGTAAACTGCCCTATTGACATAATCATTAAATCTAGTAAAAATTATACAATAAGGAAAGAAATAAGCAATCAATGAATGAACAAGCAGGAGATAAAGAAGTGAATCAGATAATTATTAGAAGCATAACTCTAGATACATAATTGAAAGAATAGGTAGCAGTGTAGCAATAACTGTAAAAATCCATAAGACAGTACTAGAAAGCAATAAATGATGGAAGAGTCAAAATACATAACAGCAGAAAGCACAGAAAAGTTTATCAAGCAAACTCATATGAGATGAAGCAAAAGGAAAAAAAAAGGCCAAATATAAAAATGAAGACAAAGAAATATCATGGAGACTGCAGAGAAGGAATGAACCGAAGCATACAGGAATATAGGAAAGAAAGAGAAAGCTGAAATAAACGAATGATAACCAAAAAAAAAGAAAGGATAACATGGAAGCACTAACAGGACAGACAAATTGAAAGGTGACCTAGAAAAATAGTCAGGACCTCAAAAAGAATCAGAAAGGCATAAAGAGAGTACACCAAGACATTGACAACCCATAGAATGAAGAGGAAGGGGAACAGGAAAGAAAAAACTAAGAAAAAGAAGAAGAACCACACCACCGTATTTAAATTAAAGCATCGTATAAAAACTCAGTTACTAAACAAAAAGAACAATATTTGTGCACGCTAACATCACTACTCCAAGGAAAGAGACAAACCAAACAGCTCTTAAAAAGAACAAACACATGACGTGGGCATGCACAGTCTCAGGTACAAGAGCGTCAGGTGTAAACGAAGCATTAGTTACATATTCGTCTGCAACAAGAGAAAGGACAGGTACAAAACTAACAACCACAATAGAAACAATGTAGAAAGCAAATAGCCCTCAGAAAAGTAGAGAAAATAGTGAGGAAATATCTCAAATGTGTAACGAGTAAAAACATAAGAAAAGGAAGAAGAGTAGAGAGAGTGAAGGAGGAGAACATAACGCACATTTAATTGCCAACGTCAAACAGAAAACAACAGAACACATCAGAGCACAGAGAAACAGTAAGAACGGTGGACTATCATGCCACCACCCAGATCTAAAAAGACAAACTTAAGAGATCTGAGAGAGAAGAAACACATCTCCGGCAAGGGCATCCATCTCAAGTGCCGGAAGTACTAGAAGTACGCGAAGCGTCCATTTGAAGCTCCATCTGAAGCTCCATCTGATTGTCCAAGAAAGAGGCCAGGTCAGCAGGCTCATCGAAAATTCTAGAACGGCCTTTGAAGGTAATTCGAAACTTTGAGGGACCAGAGAAGGAAAAGGGAATATTCATCTCAGATAATCGCTTCCGTAGGTTTAGAAAGCCCTTCCTTCTTATCACCGTATCTCTGGCAAAGTCTTGAGAAATGGAAATACGATGGCCATTCCAGGAAATATTCCTAACTTTCCTCATGTGCGCCAAAATTTGCTCCGTATGTTGATGACGCAGTGGCCTAAAAATTATAGCCCTCGGTTGTGAGGCCGATTTGGAGCGGAAGGTGGGGACACGATGTGCCCTCTCTATATCTCAAAATCCCTTTGAAAAGAAATTTGCAATGTAGCAGGAAGCCAATTGGATATAAAATCAATCATAGAGAGAGCCTCTTTCTCAACTTCCTCAGGAAGGCCAAAAATGCGTAGATTGGATCTACGATTGCGATCCTCTTGCTCAGTGAGGTCTCTCCTCAATGCCGCCATTGAACGCTCTATTTGCCCCAGAGATCTAGAATGTTTCTGCACACCATCCTCTGCACCACTAATACGTGTCTCTGTGTCGGAGGCCCGAAGGGAGAGAGCCTTAAATTCATTTCTGATGGCATACACCTCAACTTGCAGCATATCCGTGTTTGTTTTGGTGGACTGAGCAATGTCATGAACATCATTCAAGCGCGTCAAAATAGTCTCTAGCGTGGACGCAGTGTCCTTCTGAGAAGACTCAGGCGTGGGAGATGGTTGCTTCAATCTCTTTAAAGAGGCTTTAGTATCTTTGGCATTTGAGGGCAAGCCCATATTCTCAGCCATACAGGTAAAGACCAAAAAAAAAGACAGCGTAACAAACACTGCAGATATCCAAGAACAGCAAAAGATTAAGGAGAGTGGGAGGGAGCCCACGTCACTCGACTAAATTCTCAGCCAAAAACAATAAGAAAGCGCCTCCACAACCAACAGGGCAGAGCAAAATATATTGCCAATATATGCGAGGAAAAAAAACCAAGATATAGCAGAACTCCTCTAAAATAAGCCACTGCGTAATAAAAAAAAGCGCTGTCAAAATGCACTATTGAAAAGGTAAAAAATCACTGACCAGATGAGAAACATCGTAAAAGTCACGAAAGGAGTCAGGAATAACCAACCAGAGTCTGTTCCGACGTAGTTCTGTCAAATGTGTGACAAGCGCGCTGTCAGCTGAGGAGAAATTCCGATCTCCGTCACAGGAATGCAAGATGGCGACCATCCGTCAGAGGTGCCGAGCAGTGAAAACAGCCGGAGAAAAACAGCATTCCACCAGCTGCCAAGGACGGAGAAAGATCGTAAATAACACACGACGTGTTCCTGCAGGCATAGACGTCTCTCTCGGGATATGGGGGTTCTGGAATCAGCAGAAAAAGCTCCGACGGCCCCTGTTCATCACGGAGCTCAAGCGCAGACCGCCATGTCACCGCGGCGCGCAAGCCACGCCCCCCCTTCAATGATTTTCTTTTGATATTTTAACTTTGAACTGTTTTAATCGATGTCTCACATTTATTCCATATTGTGTGTATGACCTGTTCCCTCTTTTTCAAATCCATATCCATACAGGTCTGTCTATCCTTTGATGTTTTTCTGAAGGTTTTTTGTATAGACACCTCTGCAAAGGTCTCTGATCCTCTCTTGCAGTGTACGGGCTACATACAAATCCTCAATAAATTAATGACCAAAGCCTTTTATATTATAATATTGCATCTGTGGTGCCTTCACTGATGAAAGTTCGGAAAGAATTATGCAGTGGAACACGGTGTCAACTGGAAGAGCACCATTAGCCTTGTGCCACACTGTAATCCCACAATAACACATCTTATTTCCAAATGAAGGTTTGGGTGAAAAATCTAATACAACATAATTCGAACAAAACAGATCTGCAAGTACTGGTATTTATATAGCGCAAACGTAGCTTAGAAGCAGCGGAGCGCTGTACATTACTGGGGGAATGAGAGATTATCCGCACGAACGGGTACATCCAGTGGGGATTAAAAAAAATATTCAAACATAACATTTCAAATTTTTGATGCACAGGGAGATTAAATGATCTGTCTATAATCAAATGATTTGGTGTCGAGGCCTGGGTTTGAATCTGGATCCTCAGGTTCTAAAGTCGGCTGCTCTAGCTGCTAGGCCACATCTCCTTCAGCTCTAGCTGCTAGGGCATATTTCGCCAACAAGAATATGACCGTATTAGGGCTCAGAAGGCCTAAATATGTGGAGTGTAATGGGTAATAGAGGCACTGGATTGCCCATTGGCCTATCTAAATCTGTGAATCAGAAGTTCTTTTTTTTTTTTGCATTTCCAAATTAGATCCAATACTGTGGCGTAGGGTACACAGCAACAACCTGTAGCTACTCAGTGGCCTGCAGGAGAAAGAAAGAATGGGCCCCTACACTCACTCCAGCCTCACATGTATCAACAGTTCTAAAACATCATACCAGCATCTCTTCAGAGCCTAGTTCAGATGTCATGAGGAATCCTGAAGTGTCTGTTGATTTATTTGTCTTGAACAATTCCTCACTTATAATGTACTGTCATTTCGTAGCCCTAATCACTAAAAAGTCTGCACTTTGAGGTGAGTTGTTCCCAACTTAGCTGGAAACAGCAAACAATTTTTATAGAAGTAGGCCACTTTAATTTAGCCTGTGGAGGATAGTTCCAATGTGTACAGGAATGGTTGGTGAAGATTTCTCAGAAGAGGCTTGTTTTCATGTGTTTTTTATTAAAGTTGCCGGAATAGGATGGCCTAGAGCATTGCAAGTTCGAGGACCTGTAAGCCACAGAGGCTGGCTATCAGGGCTCCTTTATTAAACTTGGCCTGAACTAGCAAGCTTTTGCTACTGGCTCACAGCTTGGGACTTGGAGTGCAGCTCATGAACAATCATTTAAAGAATTATGGACGTTGACCAATGCAAGTTTTGAAGATGGTTCACATAATTATGACCATAATTCACTATGTTACCAGAAGACAATGCTGTCTTTAAGAGCTGGTTTGATGTGTGATGATTTGTTTAAATTGAAACCAAATCTAGCATCTTGGGCTTGTAGTAACTGGAGTTTCCATCTCTTTTTCTTTGTGGTTCCACCATAGAGAACATTGCAGATGGCAAGACTTGATAAATGCAAAGGCCTTGACAGCTCAGTACATTAACGGAGAAGGAGCAGTGGCAGAATCTTCTTGGCATCACAAGGTTCAAATTGATATTTTTGGTAACTACCAAGATAAGACCGCCAAATGATAATTCTCATTTGAACCATACTATACAAATTCTCACTGTTTTGGTGGATTATGGTGAGAGACCTAGTTCTTCCAGTTAGATTAAGGGAAGGCTATCACCCTATGTATCTCCGCATTCAAAGATTATTTATTTTTGTACCCCTTCGGGCAGCCATAACTCTTCTTTATCTAGTAATAAGCTTAATTCAGGCAGGTATATAGGTCTTCACAATGCCCACTGTGATAATCTACCCGGTTATGAAGCTGGTATATTTGGAATGCTATGTCATATTGTGATAACTCAACGAATCACTTCATGTAGATGTTGAGCAAAAGGGGTGACAGCTGAGATCCCTTTGCAACATCAAATGAGATGGGTTTTACTGTTGATGGTGAAGAGACAA